>NW_028141162.1:12288271-12506965 GCF_030444845.1 Prenolepis imparis | reverse complement strand
AAGCAGTGGTATCAACGCAGAGTACTCATACATATTCATATATATGCATAAACATAAATGTACATACATATTCATATATATGCATAATCATAAATGTACATACATATTCATATATATGCATAAACATAAATGTACATACATATTCATATATATGCATAATCATAAATGTACATACATATTCATATATATGCATAATCATAAATGTACATACATATTCATATATATGCATAATCATAAATGTACATACATATTCATATATATGCATAATCATAAATGTACATACATATTCATATATATGCATAAACATAAATGTACATACATATTCATATATATGCATAAACATAAATGTACATACATATTCATATATATGCATAATCATAAATGTACATACATATTCATATATATGCATAATCATAAATGTACATACATATTCATATATATGCATAATCATAAATGTACATACATATTCATATATATGCATAATCATAAATGTACATACATATTCATATATATGCATAATCATAAATGTACATACATATTCATATATATGCATAATCATAAATGTACATACATATTCATATATATGCATAATCATAAATGTACATACATATTCATATATATGCATAATCATAAATGTACATACATATTCATATATATGCATAATCATAAATGTACATACATATTCATATATATGCATAATCATAAATGTACATACATATTCATATATATGCATAATCATAAATGTACATACATATTCATATATATGCATAATCATAAATGTACATACATATTCATATATATGCATAATCATAAATGTACATACATATTCATATATATGCATAATCATAAATGTACATACATATTCATATATATGCATAATCATAAATGTACATACATATTCATATATATGCATAATCATAAATGTACATACATATTCATATATATGCATAATCATAAATGTACATACATATTCATATATATGCATAATCATAAATGTACATACATATTCATATATATGCATAATCATAAATGTACATACATATTCATATATATGCATAATCATAAATGTACATACATATTCATATATATGCATAATCATAAATGTACATACATATTCATATATATGCATAATCATAAATGTACATACATATTCATATATATGCATAATCATAAATGTACATACATATTCATATATATGCATAATCATAAATGTACATACATATTCATATATATGCATAATCATAAATGTACATACATATTCATATATATGCATAATCATAAATGTACATACATATTCATATATATGCATAATCATAAATGTACATACATATTCATATATATGCATAATCATAAATGTACATACATATTCATATATATGCATAATCATAAATGTACATACATATTCATATATATGCATAATCATAAATGTACATACATATTCATATATATGCATAAACATAAATGTACATACATATTCATATATATGCATAATCATAAATGTACATACATATTCATATATATGCATAAACATAAATGTACATACATATTCATATATATGCATAAACATAAATGTACATACATATTCATATATATGCATAAACATAAATGTACATACATATTCATATATATGCATAAACATAAATGTACATACATATTCATATATATGCATAAACATAAATGTACATACATATTCATATATATGCATAAACATAAATGTACATACATATTCATATATATGCATAAACATAAATGTACATACATATTCATATATATGCATAAACATAAATGTACATACATATTCATATATATGCATAAACATAAATGTACATACATATTCATATATATGCATAATCATAAATGTACATACATATTCATATATATGCATAAACATAAATGTACATACATATTCATATATATGCATAAACATAAATGTACATACATATTCATATATATGCATAAACATAAATGTACATACATATTCATATATATGCATAAACATAAATGTACATACATATTCATATATATGCATAAACATAAATGTACATACATATTCATATATATGCATAAACATAAATGTACATACATATTCATATATATGCATAAACATAAATGTACATACATATTCATATATATGCATAAACATAAATGTACATACATATTCATATATATGCATAAACATAAATGTACATACATATTCATATATATGCATAAACATAAATGTACATACATATTCATATATATGCATAAACATAAATGTACATACATATTCATATATATGCATAAACATAAATGTACATACATATTCATATATATGCATAAACATAAATGTACATACATATTCATATATATGCATAAACATAAATGTACATACATATTCATATATATGCATAAACATAAATGTACATACATATTCATATATATGCATAAACATAAATGTACATACATATTCATATATATGCATAAACATAAATGTACATACATATTCATATATATGCATAAACATAAATGTACATACATATTCATATATATGCATAAACATAAATGTACATACATATTCATATATATGCATAAACATAAATGTACATACATATTCATATATATGCATAAACATAAATGTACATACATATTCATATATATGCATAATCATAAATGTACATACATATTCATATATATGCATAAACATAAATGTACATACATATTCATATATATGCATAAACATAAATGTACATACATATTCATATATATGCATAATCATAAATGTACATACATATTCATATATATGCATAATCATAAATGTACATACATATTCATATATATGCATAATCATAAATGTACATACATATTCATATATATGCATAAACATAAATGTACATACATATTCATATATATGCATAAACATAAATGTACATACATATTCATATATATGCATAATCATAAATGTACATACATATTCATATATATGCATAATCATAAATGTACATACATATTCATATATATGCATAATCATAAATGTACATACATATTCATATATATGCATAAACATAAATGTACATACATATTCATATATATGCATAAACATAAATGTACATACATATTCATATATATGCATAATCATAAATGTACATACATATTCATATATATGCATAATCATAAATGTACATACATATTCATATATATGCATAATCATAAATGTACATACATATTCATATATATGCATAATCATAAATGTACATACATATTCATATATATGCATAATCATAAATGTACATACATATTCATATATATGCATAATCATAAATGTACATACATATTCATATATATGCATAATCATAAATGTACATACATATTCATATATATGCATAAACATAAATGTACATACATATTCATATATATGCATAAACATAAATGTACATACATATTCATATATATGCATAAACATAAATGTACATACATATTCATATATATGCATAAACATAAATGTACATACATATTCATATATATGCATAAACATAAATGTACATACATATTCATATATATGCATAAACATAAATGTACATACATATTCATATATATGCATAAACATAAATGTACATACATATTCATATATATGCATATATATGAATATGTATGTACATTTATGTTTATGCATATATATGAATATGTATGTACATTTATGTTTATGCATATATATGAATATGTATGTACATTTATGTTTATGCATATATATGAATATGTATGTACATTTATGTTTATGCATATATATGAATATGTATGTACATTATGTTTATTCATATATATGCATAAACATAAATGTACATACATATTCATATATATGCATAAACATAAATGTACATACATATTCATATATATGCATAAACATAAATGTACATACATATTCATATATATGCATAAACATAAATGTACATACATATTCATATATATGCATAAACATAAATGTACATACATATTCATATATATGCATAAACATAAATGTACATACATATTCATATATATGCATAAACATAAATGTACATACATATTCATATATATGCATAAACATAAATGTACATACATATTCATATATATGCATAAACATAAATGTACATACATATTCATATATATGCATAAACATAAATGTACATACATATTCATATATATGCATAAACATAAATGTACATACATATTCATATATATGCATAAACATAAATGTACATACATATTCATATATATGCATAAACATAAATGTACATACATATTCATATATATGCATAAACATAAATGTACATACATATTCATATATATGCATAAACATAAATGTACATACATATTCATATATATGCATAAACATAAATGTACATACATATTCATATATATGCATAATCATAAATGTACATACATATTCATATATATGCATAATCATAAATGTACATACATATTCATATATATGCATAAACATAAATGTACATACATATTCATATATATGCATAATCATAAATGTACATACATATTCATATATATGCATAAACATAAATGTACATACATATTCATATATATGCATAATCATAAATGTACATACATATTCATATATATGCATAAACATAAATGTACATACATATTCATATATATGCATAAACATAAATGTACATACATATTCATATATATGCATAATCATAAATGTACATACATATTCATATATATGCATAATCATAAATGTACATACATATTCATATATATGCATAAACATAAATGTACATACATATTCATATATATGCATAAACATAAATGTACATACATATTCATATATATGCATAATCATAAATGTACATACATATTCATATATATGCATAATCATAAATGTACATACATATTCATATATATGCATAAACATAAATGTACATACATATTCATATATATGCATAATCATAAATGTACATACATATTCATATATATGCATAATCATAAATGTACATACATATTCATATATATGCATAATCATAAATGTACATACATATTCATATATATGCATAATCATAAATGTACATACATATTCATATATATGCATAAACATAAATGTACATACATATTCATATATATGCATAAACATAAATGTACATACATATTCATATATATGCATAATCATAAATGTACATACATATTCATATATATGCATAATCATAAATGTACATACATATTCATATATATGCATAATCATAAATGTACATACATATTCATATATATGCATAATCATAAATGTACATACATATTCATATATATGCATAATCATAAATGTACATACATATTCATATATATGCATAATCATAAATGTACATACATATTCATATATATGCATAATCATAAATGTACATACATATTCATATATATGCATAATCATAAATGTACATACATATTCATATATATGCATAAACATAAATGTACATACATATTCATATATATGCATAAACATAAATGTACATACATATTCATATATATGCATAATCATAAATGTACATACATATTCATATATATGCATAATCATAAATGTACATACATATTCATATATATGCATAAACATAAATGTACATACATATTCATATATATGCATAATCATAAATGTACATACATATTCATATATATGCATAATCATAAATGTACATACATATTCATATATATGCATAAACATAAATGTACATACATATTCATATATATGCATAATCATAAATGTACATACATATTCATATATATGCATAAACATAAATGTACATACATATTCATATATATGCATAAACATAAATGTACATACATATTCATATATATGCATAAACATAAATGTACATACATATTCATATATATGCATAAACATAAATGTACATACATATTCATATATATGCATAAACATAAATGTACATACATATTCATATATATGCATAAACATAAATGTACATACATATTCCAGATGCGTACTATCTTTGAATATGGAAAATTCATAATAGTATGAATAACCCTGGGCTCTAAATTTAATAACACAGCTCGTGGTATGTAATGTTCATCATCTGCTTGATAAAAAAAGACATCCTTTCTATCCGTTCCCTCTATTGCATAATCTTCCAAGATTCCTTCTGGGCTGATTCCATGCTTTGTGCATAATCTCTTCCAAAACTCAAATCCAACTATAAATAAAATGTATAAAAATATATAAATTTTATTCTAAGAAAGAAAATATATAGGTTTTATTACAAATTATAATAAAAGAGAAATTTTAAGTTTGTAAAATTGAGGCATAATGTAAAAAAAAAGACGATAAAGATATTCGTTATTTTCATATTTGCAAGTGTTTGGAAATATCGTAGCATTTGTATCAAAAAATTATAAAACGTATGAAAAGGATTTATATTATATGAGACAAAATAACATGTAATACTTTGATTGCCACATTGGCCAAGCTGCAAATTTATCACCTCGCTTGGCATTTTAACGTTCTAACATTTCAAATATAAATCACTTTATTTTCTTGATGAAAAAACCACACACAACTGTACAGGCTGCTTTCAGCAGAAGAAATGGCTCAGTGAGTGCTTTATGTTATGCTTTCAGCGGTTTACTGTTTCTACTGATCATTGTTATTGTTTTTTTCTTTTGACCTTTTAAAGTAAATGCTTTCAGTCTCTACAGACTATCTCTTTTATTACTAGAATATTACAAAACACGCGTTACATTTGTTTCTTTATGGTATTAGTTAAATAAATTGCAATTAAAAATCCCAAACTTAAAAGAAATGTTTTTGTCAATGCATAAAAGTAAAATTATATACTGATAAATATAAATATTTTATTTTTAAGTTACGAATTTATCACATAAAATTTTGCATTACTATAAAGTTCCACTGATCTCTTTGTAAAACTTTTATTCTTCTAACTCAGAAATAAATTTTCAAGCATATTAAAAGATACATTACTGCGTTTGCACTATTCACATTTTTTCGCAAAATCTTCTAATAACTTTAATGTGTATTTTCGAAGATATCTAAAGGTGCACATTATTGCTTGTGTAAAGTGCATTACTTACTTCTTCGCGAAATATATTTTCCGAATAATTCAGACGAACTTTTGAGAGTATGAAAACGTATTACTGCACGTCAACAGCATTATCTGTAAATTAATAGAATATATCAAAATTAATTATATCTAAATATAAATATCTTAATAAATTTCCAAAGTTTGAAAATTGTATATAATAATAATCTTAATAAAATTGTATATAATAAAAAAAAACTTAATAAATTTCCAAAGAAATAAAAATTAATTTTATATCTAAATATTATATATCTAAATAAATTTCCAAAGTTTTCATATAAATATTAAAATACATTTTTAAAATATTTATCTTTATTTTATATAATTGATACTGTGCTATATAAATTGTTTTACTTTCTATTCCTTTTTTTACATAAATAATACTTTGTAGAAAAATTTTACATAATACTTCAAACAGAGATATACTTGTTTGAAAAATGAATACTTACGCATAAAATGATGACTTAAATAACTCTCGTCATAAGGATCTTCTGGATCTCCTAAAGATCATTTTTGAATATGAACATTATGGGTTCCAATAATACTGAACAACTCAAGTTGAAACAAGCTCAAAGATACTATTAGCATTCATCGCCCACCTGTTGCATAAGTTTCGGTACAGTTTTATATATAAATTTGTATATAAGGGAGGAAAAAATATATATAACTCTTTTTATAAGAAAAGTGAAAAGAAAGATACCTGTATTCTTCTCTGTTTGTTGTTTTGGCTTTTTAACAATAAATGTTTTCTCCTACACACATTTAAATCCACATGACAGAAATATATCTTTATTTGAGAGATCCAAAAGCAACTCATCCTCCAATTTGTTAATGGGATTTGCACAATTTGTATGGAAACAGATTTTTGTAAAAGCCAAAAAAATGTGCGTGACATCTGCACTGCCATAATTCATATGTATACTTGTGTATCCTTGGGAGAAATTGCGTCTTCCATATATGATATCTTCTGCGTTTCAACACCTATCATAAATCCAAACATGCAATCAAACAGTGCATTAACATGATCTTATCAATAATATAAAAGTAATAGAAATTATATTTTAATTTTCAAATTATTTGTTAAAATATAACAGTTGATTAACAGAATTGTAAAGTGCTTGTGATACCTGCAGCAGAGACTCTTCCATTGCTTGCATCAATTCCTTCGTTTATAAAAAAACAATGTTGATAACAAAATCCTGTCCCCATATCACACTTGTTTATATTTATTAATATTACGACTAATAGCAGAAAACATTTGTACTTTATTATACTTTGCAAATATCTCCTTGCCACTGCATGTAATGAAGATACATAGAGCCAGAATGAATAACAATGTTTGTGCTTGGATTTGCTGAAAAAAAAAACATTTATTATTATGTATATTTGAGAATAAACAAATATAAAACAATATATGAAATATATCGAAAAATTTACTAATATTTATCTCCCTGTAAGTATATATATTTTTAATGAAGGTATAATTACTTTTGCATCCTGATAAATCGCCATTTTCTCGCAATATAATATTATAATAATAATTGATAACACTTTGAGTATTTTATTTTTCTTCTTTTATTATATCAATTTTCTTTTAAAATGCAGTATTTTCTTTCTTTTTCTTTTTTTCTCCTTATTTCGGCATTTTATTACAATTTTCGCGTAAAAGCTGTCATTGATATTTCACATCATGACTAAATATTTTAATAATTGTTAATAACAACGTTCATAGTAATACATATTGTATTTTTTATTATTATGAATTTTTAATTTACGAGTATCATCAATTTGTAAAAATTATTTAGCATTATTTAATAAATTTAATTTAATTTAAAACAGTAGGTTATGTATCCCATATGTGCCACGTGTCTCTTAAGCCGTTCGAAAAATTGTCCGAGTTAATAGGAATACATGTTATGCAAAGAGGTTGTTCAAAGTAACGTCGGTAATGAAGGTTGGTAAATTATCGACGTTATTATCGATAAATTACCAACCTCTATTACCGACGTTACTTCGATCAACCTCTTTGCATAACATGTATTCCTATTAACTCAGACGATTTTTCGGACCTGAAAAGACATATTGCTACACTATACCTCTTCGCAAAATATGTTCCCCTATTAACTCAGACGATTTTTCGAGCGCAATAAGACATATATTATTGCTCGTTAACTATTTATCTCTTTGCAAAATATAATCTATTAATTTAGATGAATTATCGAAGGTATTAAAAGACTTGTATTATTGCACGTTAATTGCATTAATAATTATCTGTAATATTTATATGTAAATTAATAACAAAAATATATGAAAACTAATTAGTAACTATAAATTAGTAATATTGATAAATTAATAGCAACAATTGTTGACACGTATAGTAATAAATTAATAATATATTATAATATAATGAACTTTCAAGTTATATATAATTACAACGCGATTTATTATTGAAATGTGTTATTACAAAAGAAATGCACACTAATGAGATCACTATTATATGGTGCACAATAATGAATAATATTACACGCTATCAATCTGGCTGTACTTTAAAGATATTAATTGTTTCTCCATGCTGCTAATAAGCTTCCAATTTACATCTCGATAAAAAAGAGTATCAAAGTCCTGATGGCTCATCATTGCTTTCAATGTCTTTTTTGCATCGTTCCTATAAAAGAACAAACAGTTCACATTTATATTTCTACATTGTTTGCTAAGTTAGATTTCATTTCGTTTCTCCAATTTTATATTTTAATTTATCTATAATTATTGATAGAAATAAATTAAAATTTTAAAAGAGTATTTTAATGTAAGATAAGATAATAAAAATAAATATAATGTTGAAGATAATAATATTAGATAATAAAAGATTTGAAATGTATTTTTTATATTACAATACTTGCAAAACAAGCATCTCATATAAACAATCATTTAGCCGACAGTTGTCGACTCCCTAACTACATCCAATGCACTGGATCTCCGATTAATTGATATATCTGTTTTAAAACATATATTTCTGTATATATTATCTCATAGGTATTGAATAAATCACAAAGTGATTATATTAAGATAAATATTTACTTTGAGAAGAGTTGTCTGAATTACAGAATACATTAAAGGCAATTTTATAGATCTGGTCTATAGTACATTCGTGACACAATAGTAATTGTTTCAACAATGTAGCTCTGACAATGAGCTTGAATTATGCCTCCGTATTATTTCTGGTGCTTTATGGATCCGTAATCGCATCCTTGTTCTTCTTATATATTCCAACATTTTTAGAACAGGTAGAAACTCCGTAAACATAATGTACAGATCATCCACAGCATGCTTGAACAATTCCCTGTTGGCTGTCCTCTGTATTTTCGAATTTTTCCTAGAACGCTGATGCCACATGCCAATAGATGTATAATATTACAGTATATGGCTATAAATAGATAGATCTAGCATAAATTGATATTTATTTATTCACATCAATATATTACATTATTAAAAATTATTCATCGGTTAGTTAACTATCAGATCGTCGCGCTAAATTGCGTTACACAATGTATTGCGTTTTAATATAAACGATGCTTATCAATACATTAGCTCTCCTTTCGCATGTTTTTCTTTTTATTCGATCGTTTATTTCGTATATTTGTCTATATTCGACGTTCGTTATTCTCCATATTGTCATTACAATAAAAGTACAATCTGCCGCTATCACTCTCGAAATATCTTAAGCGATTGCTTATGATCCGCTACTTCTTTGATTCGTATGGCAAGCGTTAGTTTGCAGCATTAATTTTATCACAACATTGAATTTTCATCATTTAGATCAGAAATTCCCAAACTGCAGATGCGGTCACGCAAGCAAAAATTTCTAAATTATGGAAGGATAAAAATAAACCCGTTGGAAAGAGAAAAGACGTATATATACAAGTACATTTTTAAATTATCCTATTATATATTTTTAGTTGAAAATAAAGATATATTTAAAAGACTTTTATATACTTTCTCGATATATTAAATTAAGAAAAGAAAATGCGACATTTATAGTTTAGAAATTTCTGAACGGTGAGACCTGAATAATAAATCGAATGCCGTAAAATATGAATTATATTTTTGTATAATTATTAATTTATGTTACCCTGCAAAGATGAAAGAAAACCGAGAATCAGTCTCTGTAATCAATCTATATACAGATTCGTATAAGTGCGAAATCCGGATTGTGGAAATTTCTCTCGAGAGAAGTCGAGAAGCACACGAAGCCTTGTGTGAAAGCGAAATTTCTTAGTGTTTGGACCACAGTCTGAAAAAGTGATAGGACAGTAACTTATGCACAGATTTGTGATCCAAATACAAGAGAAAAAAATAGCATTGTGAGTCAAAATTTTGTGACAGAAATTGTTCACCGGTTGACTTTTAGGCCCAGTTCTACCAACGTCGGTTAACTTAAATCTCCGGTTAAACTATATCTTTGTCTCTTTTTAGATATGTTTTTAAAAAGAGACAAAGATATAATTTAACCGTAGGTTAAAGTTAACCGGCGTTGGTAGAACTGGGCCTTAAAGATTTTAAGTCACTCTTCGTGCGCTTCTCACGGATCTCGGAAAATCCGAAAACGTCCTGAGTATCTCGGTAACTTGGAAAGCACCTGAAATCACGGAACACTCGGTCCCGATTCGACGAGAAACTCAGAACGATGCTTCGTGCTCGTTTACTCAAAAAACGAAATATTTACTAATGATGATAAGCCGGTGTGAAGTACTGGGTACCCGGTGGTGCTCGGTAACCCGGATAACTACTGTTCAGAGCATGCTGCGCGAAGAAACCTCTATAGTCCTTGTTCACTCGGCGAGGCCTGAAAGCCGGGCCTTTCGCGAGCTCTATCCTGGCTCGGTTTTCCGCCTCGGTTTGGGCCTTCACGGACGCCGGCGGCCACTTCAGGTCTCCTCGCATGTTGCCTGTTGCCGGAGCCTTGGTTGCTGCAGGCTGAGCCTGGTACACCGGTGCTGGTGTCTGAAAATTAAAATCAGAGGCTCGATAGAATAATGACGGAATGTTGAATAAATGTTTATGAAATGCAGGTATTAATAATTTGTAAAAAAAACAGCAAAACATTAATTAAAACAGTACATAAAGTTCTCTCATATGTTCTCTGATTTTAAAAATATTTTTAAAGCACGATTCTTGGGATAAGACGCTAGAAATCTCACGGAAATATCTAAAAGAACATTTTTGTTAGTGATGCGAGAAACATTATTCTTCCTTGAAGTCCACTCGGATTATAGGAACAGCTAGATGCGAAGATATTCTTAGAGATAAATTTCTGACGAGCGATGTAATCGATGATGCTATAAGAACACCCGAAATATTTAACGACTGATATTCTGCTAAAGGCTCGCTAAGTTTCCGCAAAAATATTATATCATATCGCTTCATCCTACAGTTCACGGGTACTTAACTTCTCTCGTTTCTTCGAAGCTTTCGCGTTTTCGTATTCTGTTTTTGCTATTTGGGAAGCGATGCGTATATATATAATATTACTGTATTATTTTTAGTAAGATTAAAGTCGTGTGGAAAATGTGTAACATAATACCGAACGTTTATCAACACATTCATTGCCGAATTCTCATAATGTAATACAAAATGCTTGATTCAGGTATAATAACTGAATTAATTATAATTTGTATTATTTCATTAAAAAATTTTACACGAAGCTATCGTGTAAAAAATAGGATACGAATATCATATTAAATCGCGAAAGTTAAAATATATTTATATTTTAAAAATTATGAAATAAAAATGTAATAAACGTATATTTTTATTATTATATTTAAAAAATTATTAGAGATTATTATTATTTTATATTTAGAAAATTTATTATTATATATATTTAGAGAGTATTATTAGAATATTATTAGAGAAAATTATTAGAAAATATTATTTATTCGGTGACTCAAATATAAATTCTTCAAACGCTCCTAGATTTTTACCTGCGAGATAGGCGGCTCAGGACGAAGGACAATAGTGGAGGGTGGTGCCTCGAACGCCGCTGGGACAGATGAAGGATAGCTGAACTGATTCCGTTGCTGCCTCTGCGGTGTCCGGTCGTAGGGATCCTGAGGGTGTTGCTGAAACGTAAAAATAAAGGATAAGCCGGTAAGTTCCATCGCACGCACTGTCTCATTGTCATCTATCACACCCACGCAAAAAATAAAATATCTATACCAGTTGCAAAATCTTTCTTGCAAATCTTCGCTAAAAACATCTCTCTTACGACACATCATTCTCGAATCTGAATTGTACGTAACTGATATATTTCGATATGTTCTCCTTCTCACATCCAAGACTGCAAGCGCTCGCAATGTTGTCGCACAGTTTCTCTTACCGAAAACTATTCCCGGCTCTTCCAAAATTGCGGTGGACCACGTCAGCCACGTCCATGCGAACATCACTTACCTGCCAAGGCTGATTCTGTTGACGTTGACTCGGAAGCAGGGGATGCTGCTGATGCGGGATCGGCGAGGTCGCCGGGGGTGTCACCTGCGCCCAGCCCTTGGGATTCGTCTGTTGCTGTTGAAAGTGCGATGGCTGTCGCAGGAGGGTGCCGCCAGGACTCACCGGCGACGGGGATGACGGGACGGCGCTCTGCGCTGCGACCGTCGAGGGTGGTTGGGGTGACGGACCTGACGTGGGACTGCTCTGGTACGAGCCGAGATCACCGTATCCACGGGTCTTACCGGAGGAAAACAGATAATTTTGTTCAGGCTCGAGCGACCACGCGGATTAGCCTGGCATCTCTTCTCGACGAAGAGAGGAATGATGTATGTTTTTTTTTATGTACGAGAATCTGAGAGACGATATATGTATGTTCGCGGAGGGGCAGTTTGCGAAAAGATATGTTGTGAATCCTTCACTGTCTTATTTAACTTTTAAGCTGCACACCGATTTTATTATCATTTCGTTTTATTTCAAGATACATAGATAAATATCTATTTATAGACTCTGTATCTTCTAAAAATATGAATTTATTATTTATTTTATTTAATTATTTTTTTCTAAATGTTTTTTAAATATATAATATATAATTTGGCTAAAGTGCATTAAGTTGATATTCTATAGAAGTTAAGATCTGAAGATTGCAAATACTATGGAAATATATGTGTAATCGAACTAAAATATAAGCGCGATTTTTTAAAATAATTATATAATTATAAATTGTATATAAAACTATTTATATTGATAAAAACTTGTATAATTTAATCGCGATTCGCTCGAGCCAAATATTGTTTGATTTATCAAAACAATTTCCAATTTAACAATTTTAACGATTTTTTTTCTTTTTGGCTTCCGATAAATGATTCTAGATCTGCCTCGATGATCACAATGATGTGATGATTATCGTGTATTCAGGAGTGATCCAGCTGTGCTCATGTTGATATTGGATGCATTCATATTTTCATTTTCTTAACGATATCGATATTCACTGCGTGCACCAATTCATTGATGGAATCAGAGATGGAGAACAACACTTTATGACGATATAATTTTTCTACTTAAGATATTGATGATATAGATATTCACAATTATATGATAATTACAAAAATTTGACAAAAATTTTAATTTGATTAATTTCACGATATTAAAATAAAATTTTAATTTGGAGCTTAATTATCGCAAATTTTAAAATTCAGAAAAATTATTTAAAAATTAAAATTAATTGTACAAAAATTTATCAGTATATATACATATATTATGCTTTCTCCATCTCCTTCAAATAAAATAACATTGATATGCATACACACAGAGAACGAACGTGAACATAAAAGAAACACGTAACGAACATTGTTGCATTCACTCTACACGCATGGCAAGATGCAGGAACTATATGCACTAATTGGACATAAATAATATTACGAAAAAATGCATACAACATGTAGACATTCAAAAGTGTTTTTTCGAATCTTTTTAAAGTAACTTGTTACGCGAGAAAAAAGACAGCAAAAATTATGTTAAAAATGTGATTCTATAAATATATTTTTATTGTAAATAATTATAATAATAGAATCAATTTTTCTTACAATTCTTCTCATTGATATTTTCAATTATCGCTTTTACTTTTTTGTCACTTTAAATGTTGATTTCAATCGCAATATAAAAAAGATAGAGAATTTAAGAATCAATCAATCTTAATCGTTTATTATTGCCTTTTATCTTATCAGAGTCGTATGTCGTGCGTGTAATAGTGGAACGACGAAACGATAGAAACTCGAATGTCTATAAAACGTTGAAATATATATGTGAAAACAATTATTTATCGTCTTACCTTCGCTTGGATGGGAGTTTGCTCCACGTAGTCGAAGTCTTGATCCTCTGGAGGCGGTGGCCAAGCTACTCGTTTGAGACCTAAGAAACGATAATAATAGAAATTTGCAGAGCCGAAGGCCATTGTCTAGTTTTTATTAAATTCCTCCGTTTTTATGATTATGACGTATAACTGTTTTAATAAATTAGTGAATTAATTTAATCATTTAGCTAAAAATTTTTTTATAGAAAACAAAATTCTATTATAATCTTGGACGATTTTCGAAATAATGGAAGCAACATGGCATATTTTTAGATACTGACGTCTTTATAGATTAATATAAATATTTGAATGTTCTCTCTCTTTCTCGTTCTCTTTGGCATCGATATTTATTTTTCGTAAGCTAATTAATATCTACACATAATTTTAGAATATTACTGAATTATCTAAAGTGTTGTAAAAGTATTATAATCGATTTCAATTGATAACAAAAAATTAAGTCACTCATTTATTTGTCATTAATATTATATTGTTAATCATTAGTGTTTTGTATATCCACTCAAGTGTGATCATCATTCTCATAATTATCGTATCACTGTAATATCATGATATGATGATCATATCATTAAACTGTCAATTTCTATCGACGCACTTGATCTAACGTTTATCGCACCACATGACGATTGATATATAATAGTGATATTATTATACGACTTTTCCGTCAACATTTATCCCGAATAATATTTAATGACATACGATCCTAATGTTAGGCAACTCTTACGTGTACGATTGGACCGCATCGCGAGTGTGTCGTAACAGACGAATATTGCGACACCCCATATGGGGGTCGCACGTCGTTAATCGCGCAAAGTGTGCGAATACACTTCCTGGCAGCTAATAAAATTCTCCTGGATTCTATACGTCACATACCGATCCGATTCCCAGATGGAATTTGCTAGTTTAGCCACGAAATCGCAAAGATGAACGCGACTCTGCCAAAACGGACACCCGCCAACGAACTACTAACGCCATAGCGAAGTCACCTGTATCTTTCATTATCGCGGAAACTAGCTGGCTACCGATTTTAGAGCTTTTCTGGTGACCGGCCAAAGAGTAGGGGGGAATCGACATTGTGTCCGATCAGGGAGGGGCAAGCTGCACCCTAGAAGAGGACCATGTTATGAGAAATGTCCGAGAGATCTCTATATATCTCAATGATCTTACGATAAATCAGAAGATCTAGATTTATCTCGGCAATTTATAACGGCAATCTGTTATTACTTTTTAAATGCTGCATAAATTCTTTAGGAGTAGAGTAACAAATATAATGAAATATTTTTATTGTAAAATTATTATAATAAATATACGTTTTTTTTCCTTTTTACAAATTAATTTTTCATATTCCTCTTTGGCAGTCATCAAAGCAGTAAAATTAGCGCAGCCCTTGATCCTCGCGGATTGATCAGAATCTCAAAAACGCGCTTGACAATGATGAATTTCTTTCTCCTAATCGGAGATTTTTGGGAAGAAATTAATGTAATGTATCCACAAGGACGCTTTTCTCCAATATAACGCTCAGTGTTCGCGCGCTGAGAGGCTCGTGTGTTTTGCGAAAATGTGTCAGTAATCCGATGAAGTTACGTCTTTGAGTCGTGGCCAAAGCGTGCGGTATAACAAGAGTAACGGCTGTGTTATGCTAAATTGAAAATGTGTTGCCAACGATACCGCCATAATTTAAGGAATGCCGACGATGATCAATCATTGATATTCGCGATATTTGCACGTTATGAATCATCGCGATTATTAATTAGTGTGACGCAGCAATAAACTTTAATATATATCACGAATTGTTAAGCCTAAATTTATCTGAACAAGCAAATCTAAACTTGTACTTAATATCTCAGTATTCTCAGTAAAAAATCAAGGTATAGATAAAATATTATGTTTTTTTATAATATTTCGTTTTATAACGTTTTTCTTCACTTACCGGGTTGACCACCGCGCTGCCTCGCCTCTTCTTCTTCGAGCATACGTAGAACTGCGCTGTTCTGCAAATTCGTTGGCTTGGCTAACTGGTTGAAGTCGATCCTGGAAGAAGAGAAATCATGTTCAAGCTCGGTTTATTAATAATTTCGAAAATGTTATAGAAATATTCAATTCTCTAAATAATTTTTCATTTACTTTTCAAAGTTTAATGCAGATGGATCGTATAAATAAAAGGAAGCGTAATTTTTGAAAAAAATATATAGGTAAAATTGTCAGGAGATTATATATTTGAAATTAAAATATTTATTTTTAATAAAGATATGAACAATAAATATAAATATTATTACATAAATTTATATAGAAAAAAAGAAACTTTCTTTTTTATATTTAAAAGCAAAATATAAATTCAATTTTTCATAATAAGATGCAACAGAGAATATTTTGCTTCGCTTTTACTCATACCATCCATTCTTTCGCGCATCATTGGCGAAAGTCGAACGTAAGCATTGAATGGACGAAGATTCTCAGCTTGTCAACAACCAACAAGCATAGAACCGCGAGTTGAAGAGCTGCCAAGTCATTGAATAGACCACACACTTTGAATTTTCGAGAAGATTCGAAAGGAAAGACTCGCGATCTTCGCGAGATCTTAAGAACTTGTGAAAATCGATAATCATCACACCTCTTCGTGGCGATCATCTCGATGAGAGTTTGCGAAGCGGCACGGATTACAGATGACGATGAGGTTAACGGAGGAGAGTCAGCGCGCGTCCGCGGTCCATCAAGCGCGAAACTAAGTCAAGTACGAAGAGACTGTGGTCGGTGCAGCCGTCGGGGTTTGCACAGACCGGCCTCTCCGGCCGTTTATTTCTAACCGCGGCCGGTGATTCGACCCTCTGAAAATAACTGACATCGCGAACTGACATCGACGCCGTCGGTTGATTCACTTGGCGTCGCCCGATCGACATCACGATCGCGAGACACGTGAAGCTCGAGACGGAGGAGGCTGATACTCGATGATTGACGCAAGGTGGTCGCGTCGGGACCACTTTTAGATTCGCCGGGCGGTTTCGGCGGTAAAAGTACCAAGTGAGTCATTCAAGTCAATCGAGAAGATCCGCAGGATGCATCCGGGTTACTGTCCGCTCTGTTAGCTTTTGAATTAGGTCGAGGAATGTGTTATCGAGATAAGCAGGCGCAATAATTTTCTTCATCAAATTGACTGGTATAATTAATGACTATAAAACGTTGGCAAAATTGAAATAATATTAAGGAATTACGATTTATGTTATATTTGGAAAATTATTAATTGGAATTTTTCATTGGAAAGTTATCACTTTATCACTTAACTTACCCGACTGCACCGTTAGCCAAAACTTGAGTCTGCTTATCTAGAGTCTCCTGTATCGCTTGTGGCGAATATAAATTGATGGGAGAATTGAACTGCTTGTTCACATATCTCGTGTTTTGGGTGGCCATGTTGATACCTTAATCTCGAGAGATCTCTCTATAATTACTCTATAATTACTGTAACATAAAAAATGTTCTTGTAAGAGAAAGCACGCAATATGTATATAGAATATTGAAAAACTTTTTAAATATTGAGGACTAATTGCGACGATATTAAATAAATCTGATAACTAAAAAATATTTTCGTAAAATAAGATCTTCAGGAGAAAAATACATTTTATTGTATTTCTATTCCCATTCTCTAATTTAAACAATTTGATTTTCAAATTTGTAATCGTCATACGAAAATAATCCTCAATACCAAATAAACAAAAGTGTCGATCTGATAACACGACGCGAAAGATGTTCTGAATAATTTTTTTATCTTGTTTAAAACCAGAGCAAATAACATTACTTATTATATGACGTTATTTTCTTAAACGTGCCATGCACGAATGGCACGCGTGTCATTTATCTGCCATCGTCGCGCTATTTTCATACGAATTCTGCCAAAATCCACTACATCAAATCGCGTGGCTATAGAGAATCTCACAGCAAATATCTGCCTTACTTATAACGATTACGTACGTGTCTGCAAATTAAGCGCGGTAATAAATAACAAAGGCAATCTGTCGTTTTACCTTGTGAAAAATTACGATCGTTAATCTGCCGTGATGCAATTATCACAGAGATTCACGTGACATGATGAACGGTGACATTTCTACCTTGACATGTGAGTCACGCGTATCACGTTCCAAATCGATCGCAAATCGTGCGAGGTCCAAGAGTGAGCGCAATTTCGGAAATTGGGTCGTCTCGAGAAGATCGTTTGAAATGTAACGATCGTTCGAAAATGTTTGGTTACTTGATCTCGCCGTGAAAGAGAGCAAGAGAGAGATTCTATAGTCGCAACGAGGGGTATTATTTCCAGACTGGTGCCAAGAAATTCGCGCAGGGATGCATGCACATAAAAAAGTATCGTGTATTTAATAAAAAAAATAATAATAAAAATATTAAATAATAATCAGTGTTTTTTTCACGTACAATTCAGCGACTAATCATTTTCGTGCTTAAAAAGAAAAATTTTAAGTACATCTCTTTCTTTTCGCCCTTCATAGATATGCAGAGTTTAATGGAGAGATATATTAGAAAAATAAATATATTATATAATTTTTTATACTCTATACACAGAGAGAATTTTCTCTTAAAATTTACTTTTTAAAAATCATGATAATCGTGGGACAATATGGTATGAAAAGAATTTTATGAGATTTTCTCTGATTAATATTTATCACAATAAAAATAATATCTCTATCACAATAAAATATAAAATATGTTTGATTAATTTTACTATACAGTTTAGTAAAATTAATCAAACATATTTTATATTTTATTGTGATAGATATTATTATTTTTTATTGTGATAAATATTAATCAGAAAAATTCTCATAAATTCTTTCCATATCATATTGTCCCACGATTACCATGATTTTCAGCGTAAATTCTAAGAGAAAATTCTCTTCGTGTGTATATATATATATATATATATATATATATATTTATATATATATATATATATTTTTCTCATTATTTTATTTTAGAAGAGATTTATTTTAGAATATGTAGGTGTGTTTATTTATTAATAATTTCTGATGAAATCAATGTCGCAGCAATTAAGTCTGTGGTCTCTTTAATAGCGATATGATAGTCGCGAGTTTACATATATGTAAGCCTCCTTCAAAATAACCGGATGCTTTCTGTTTATTGTATAATTGCAAAAAAAATATATCGGGTCACGAATGGCATCTTTACCCTTGCGTTGCCTCTCTCGCAAACATTTTACATTCCTCTTTGCGCATCGTTGAAAGATTTTAACGCGTGCGTCTATTTCGAAAACCAGGAAAAATACTCGGCAGACTCGGAGATGTGATTTACACAGGATGGAGTGTTCCATTAATAGTAATATCTCTCGGGTATTCCACGATGTGTGAGAAAGTATATTGAAAAGATATTCGAATTGCTTTGAAACTTAATATGCGAATCTTCTTTTTTCGAGGTTTCCTGTTTTTTTTATCGAAATGTAGGTGTTTTTTAAAAAATAGATCTATTTTATATCTATGTTCTTATTCAATATTCTCAAAGTATATAAATATACTTATAAGTATATAAATATACTGGAAATACTATTTTTAATTAAATCTTTCTATCGAAAAAGATAAAATGATACGGATAATTAATTAAACGCCTCTCCTCGCGAAATTACAGCAATCTATTTCTGACGAATTCTGCTTGTAATTTCGCGTATTTTTTTAAACAGTTACATTTTATTATCGATTTTTTAATTTGTCTCTTATATATCTAGCTTCTTAAATAATGCTGCTTAAGAAATTTTAAAAAATTATTGTTTTTAACAGAATAAAGAGAATATTACACTACATATTTCTCTGTGTAAAAATCTATTTAAAATTGCACAATTAAATGTGACTATCTCTTTCTTTTCCTCTCTATTCAGCAATTTGATCTTCTTGATACTTTCTATTCTAGCATTCGCTTAATCGATCCCAAAAAACACGGACATGTTTGACTCTCGAAAATCTCTCAAATTCTCACTGACACGTCCCTGTTGGGGGAAAGAGGGGCATCCACCGGTGGCCTATACCGTGGTTATTTTTGCCTAGAAATTCCTCCGAATATATCTACATCGTCCGCAAAATCTCTACTTCTCTTTCCCCCTACCAACTGGTTTTTGGAGAGCTCATACTCTCCTCCGGGTCGTATTGAATTACATTAAATCTCGCACGTCGCGCAATAAAAATTGGTCGATGATGGAATGTGTGTCGATTTAATAATAGCATGTATTATCATTGATATTGTTGTTTGACGAAATTTTTTGCAATGTTTTCACTATAATTTGGAGTCATAAAATACTGATATTAAGCTGAAATAAAAATTGAAATATAAATATATGTCACATAGATACTGCAGATCAGTTTTAATTTGTCACAATTATAATCTAATTTAGTCACCTCCGATCGTTTTTTAAAGACTAAGTATATTAAAGGCTAAATATGTGAGAGTTGTCGAGGGTTTAGAATTCCATCATCCAATAATTAGTCAAAAATGCATGAAAATTGTTTTCGTGTCTCTCAAAATTTATGGAACCAATTTCCTCTCTCTTTACATAACTCTAGGTCTATTCTAAACTGCATCGATATTTGGACAATGATGTCGCGGTCTCATTGAAAATTCAATTTTTATTCATGCATATACCGTGTCAAATGTCATCAATAAAAAATATCGTGCAAAACGATATCGTGCAAAACGATTCTTCGAAATCATCCCTTATCCTAAATAGAGCAAATGTTGAATAAATAATATTGCATTAGTTCTATTGCATTGAATAAATGTGACAGAGCAAGACTTTTACAGTGATACAATCAATAGCTATAAAATTACTAAAATTATAAATATTAATTTTAATTCGTAAGTGAAAATAATAAATAACAGCAATTTTTAGCAGATTTTGCATTTCTCGAATATTTTTAGAATTTTATAAGGATATTAAATTCTAATTATATCCAATATTTGGTCAAAATTTATATTGATCATAAAAAAAATTAATTCCAACATTGTAAAATCACTGTAAAAATGCAAAAATTAATTCTGTAATGCAATATAATACCTATTAATTTATTAATTCCATTATTTCTTGCAGAGTTATGATACACGTACGATCGTAACAATTTCGTACGAGGCAAGAGAGGGTAACAATTTTTCCGCATTACGTTGTTTATCGATGTGACGCACGACGTGTCGCCTATTTCTGGAGGATTGTTTCAACAATATACGATACGTCGCAAATAACAACTTTTGGCTGTTCGAATTGTGACGGATTCATCTGTAATGGTTCAAGAACGATGCGAATAGACGGGACGGCGCCCCGAAAACGTGTCGTGCAAATTTCAATAACACTTATCTAAAACAGTCACGGGATATTCCTCGTGATGACAAAACATCTCGTTTTTGGCGAAGTAATCTTGCGTTTATAGGTATATATAATACAATCCGCTGATTCACAATTCTTAAACCGTATTTCAAAATTAATATGACATTTGATTATAGACGTAAATAATAATCGATAAGATATCGATACTTTATTATTTTAATTAAATTATTCATTATATACTGCTTGATTTATATGTCACTATTAAAAGGATTGGATATAATTTAAAACATGCAAAAAGCAATATAGATATGAAAAATAATTCATCTATGTCAAACTTACAATTCACAATTTATTATAAATCTTAAAATTGTCTTCTAAAAATTCCCTCAAAAAATATTTTAAAAGTGTGTGTACAACTATATTTATATTT
Organism: Prenolepis imparis; assembly: GCF_030444845.1. NCBI lineage: Eukaryota > Metazoa > Arthropoda > Insecta > Hymenoptera > Formicidae > Prenolepis > Prenolepis imparis. The sequence continues at coordinate 12,483,794 of NW_028141162.1, read as the reverse complement.
AAATAATTTTGATTGTAAAAATCATTGTTATATATCATTGTTATAATATAATCGATAATTATTTTTACTATAATTACTAACAGCCACTTTATTGTAAATAGCACAACTAATTATTTTTGTCTAGACTTTTGTAATAATTAGGTTATTGAATGCCAAGATGTTAATTGAGTATGAAAATTATCTCGCTAATTAAATAATCAATTATTTAAAGGCAATGATTAATCAATAAAAAAAATCCGTAGAAAAGAATATCTAATAATTTTATCGATTTGAATTTTCTGCAAAAATTTAAAATATTTCTTTTTTATATACTATTAATTTCCTTTATTTTTACTTTATATTCCTCAATCTTTCTTCGAATTTTTACACTCTATTATTGATCCTTCTATTATAGATATTTCCTTTTGTTTTTTTCTATTATATTTTTTTCTATATTATCGAATTTTTACATTCCCCTTGAACTATCTATTCACATTTTCCACTTTTTAATAGCTTCTCTTCGTCTTTTCTATCCCGTCTGACTTTCTGTATCTTCGTTCTCTTGGATTTTTTCGTCGCGGAACGCAACAATGACAACAAGTGATGCAACGTGTATTAAACGCGGCACCTACCTTCGCGCTGATATACGTAGAGAACGGGTTCCTCGGGTGGCGAAACAAACTGGACTCTCGGAAAAGCGAAAGCACCCGGAGAGCAGCCAAAAGACAACCATCACCGGCCCCTTCCCTCACCCGGAACCACCGAATTCGTTCTGCTCCCTCGTCTCTTTCCTCATTGCAGTTATTTTTAACACCCAGGATGCTCTCTTTCTTTCTCATTCTTTAATATTCGCGGCATTCGGTGGATTTCCTGGCAATCGCGGGAAAATCTCGCCGAGTGTTTTCCCGCACTTTGTTTTCGAAAAGTCTCGTCGCGATTTATATGAGCTCGAGAGGCAGAAACACTCCGATCGCATAATTAAGCGCGGAATTTATTTTTAATAAAAATATATCGCGACAGAAATCGCACACGGATGTTTCTTTTCTTTTTTAGTTCTTTGCGTAAAACGTCTTCGATCAAAAAACAACGCGATATAAAGTCGCATGTAGGTTTCACGTCAAATTTTATTGGAATTTTTGCAAAATAAATTTCAGTAAAATATATTCAGCAAAAAGCTAATGTATATGTTAAAGAATATTCTAAATTTTCAGATTTTTTATGTTCCTTTTTTAATTTGATATTTTTCTTTCTAATATTCACTGCATTTTCATTCAAAGTTACATACGAGAAGTTCGAAACTTGGCAGAGAAAGGTCAAGATGTAAATAATTTACGAATCATTTATAAGTATTTCGAAATTTTTGCAAGTATACATCAAAACATGAGATTTGTGGCAATTTACATTTTATGCGCAATTAAAAAATTTTACCGATGAAATGTGACGAGATTTTTCGCGAAGGTGCAAGAAAACAGACGAGACTTTCCCAGCGATTATCAGGAAATCGAATACCGCAAACATCAAAGGGAAAGAAAGAGAAAAGTTGAAAATAGGTTTTGTTACTCGAAATTATTCATTATTGACAAACTTGTTAAATTAATTAAATCGTATGCAAACGTATTAACTCTCCTTCGTTCGTTTATATTTGCATATATACCTAAATTTCTTTATACAAATTTATTTGCAAAGAGGTCTTTGTTCAATGATCGATATTTAATGATAGCATCCTTTATCCTTGCACAATTCAGCAATGAAACAAAGAAACGATTCTATCCACATTCGATAAGTTATATCCGCAATATCTAGCGTAACTTCGCCGAGAATTCTACGCCATGAAATTGAAGATGCGCCAGCCGGTAAATTGTACGCTTTGTGTAATCTACCTCGCTAACGCAAATGAAAATAAATCAGACTAAAGTGCTTTGACGTTGTACTTTACCTTGTTTACGGGGCTTCCAGTTGTTCCAAGGCGAAATGCGTTTCCACTTTGTTAGAGAGAATTCGGCGTTTATTAAATCAGCTCCTATAAAAACACAATCACATAAAATTATAATCAGTATTATAATGACGTTATCAATGGATAAATCGATGTTTAGAAAGGTAAACTAATAGTATCAATAATAAAATAAACCGGATTTAGAACTAATAATGATTTTAATTACAATTTATAAATATAATGTAAATAAATATAATAAATAGAAGTTTCCGAAATATTTCAGATTAAACTTATTTTATTTTTAAAAGATATATTAATTTTGATTACTAATATTATATACTAATTATACTAATAACTATAAGATAAAATATATATTTCTTAAAATAAAAGAAGTTTTCAAAGTCTGCAAAAATGAATAGAATATTTTTTCGTCACGTTATTTTTTCCACGCATTGCTTATTGAAACATCCTCGTACATTCAAAAATATTTTACCGAAAGTTTCACAAGCTTTCCGGAACAGATGTTCGCAAGGAGTGTTTGAAACCGATAGTTTCCGGTTGAGAATGTTACTATATTACTCGGAAGCAAATCTCAATAACGCAAATTTAAAAAGAGCTCTAACATTGATTGATATGAGATTGTCTATAATTTCGTTATCGCGCATGTCTCTTCGACGATGTTTCTTATCACGGCAATATAATTATTATAAACCATAATATTATCTTACCCTTTGCGTTAATATCGATTATGCGAAAGCTATTAATGAGTCCATGGTATTTATTATCCTGCGACGTTATCGCTGTAATTACGTTGTGACATTTTGATCTCTGCATTACCGTCTTTGGAAAGAGATCAACGCCTGCATCCGCGCAACCAGTCGAATCGTGCTGTTTTTGCGGCCACTTCCTGCACACAAATATAATTATGTAGCATAATTATTTTACGTCGACAAAACCATATGTTAATTACAGAAATACAATTTTAATTGTCAGTTGCTCGGAAGGATATTTTTAAATTACTTCCAAATATTAAATTGAACGTATATTCTATGAAACATAAAATTTGTGTGACACAATTTTATGAACGATTTTTTGAAAAGTATGTCCAAGATAAAAAAGATGTCCCTCCTCTTTCGAAACAGTTTTTTTGCTCGGAAAATGAAGCTCTCGCTAAAAATATCTTTAACTGCACAGAGATATTTCACTAATATAGAAAAAAATATACGAACTTGTTTCTCTCAATTATTTTTCTCTTCTATTTTATATTTCTATAAATCTCCATTTTGCTGCGACTACAATCTACGTTATTTATGTGTTTTGTTGCAACAACGAATGCGTGCTTTGTGAGAGAATAAAGACTCGATAATAAAAGAAAAAAAATCGACAAAAACAATTAATTTTAACAATAACTCGATTAAGCTCGATAACAAAGAGGACCCGGATCTATACGTATCGGCAACGAAATATTTCACCGGCGAGAGACCAAGAGAGACAGAGAAAGAGAGAACGAATGAAACACTCGACGCGTCCGTCGATATACCTCTATATTACATTGAAAAGCCCAACAATAAAATTATGCGCGCGTCTTATCTTCCGCTTCTGGTCTCTCTTCGTCGACTCGCGCCAAAACGAAAAGGTCAGCGGGTAGAGGGGAAAAAAGGAGCCGAAAGAGAAAAGAAACGGAAGAAGACTGCTTACCAGGAACAGGAATTCGGATGGGACGCGAAGTTGGCTTCGGGCGAGGAAGGGTTAGGTCGGCGGGGCTCGCATTTCCCGCCGTTGGGAAGAATGGAAAATCAATAATCGCAATCGCCCTTACCGACTTCCGAAGAAACGGAAGGACGCCATTTCCGCCCCACCGCTTCTGCTCCTCTCGCGTCCGCAGCATCCGAATCTCGTCGCGTCCTCCAGCCATAGCTCCGTGTTTCTCTCCCGCTCGTCGGCGCGTCGAATAATGGCGTCTCTCTCCCTCTCTCTCCCTCCCACTCCCTCCATCTTGCGCGCGAATATGGCCGCCAAAGAGAGACGCGCAGTGCTGCCAATTCGCCGACCGCAGCGCCGCCATCATTGACGGACGACCGCCATTATAGATTCCGTTGTGAGTGACCGAGTCTCCGGCGTTGACGATCGCGGAACTTCTTACGGAAAACTCCGTCCTGCGTTTTCGACATTACGCTCCGTCGTGCACTTGCCGCAAATTCGAAACTGGAGGCTGAGGGATAGAAAGGTAGGAAGCTGGGGAACCGAGAGGACGAAGGAGAAATTAGAATAGATAGATATCGCCGAGCGGAAGGGAAGGCGAACCGGACTCACCCACGGCCGGAAAAGCCACGATGAAAACGTACAGCCGGAAAAAGGGCGACAGCCCGAGCAACGTGATCATCCATGTCAACGAGCTGTGCCGACTGTGCTTGGCCAAGGAGGAGGAGATGGTGCCGATCTACGACGACGAGACGGTGCCCTTGCCCCTGCGTATCCTCGCCTGCATCAACATCGAGGTGGGAATTTCGGTCTCTCTTCATGGTTCCTTCTCTCTCCCTTTTTCTCTCTCTCTCTCTCTCTCTCTCTCTCTCTCTCTCGCGTCCGCGGAAATTTCTACGTCGCATTCGAGACTCGCGATGATAAATCCAGGTCGACGAGGCAGCTGATTGAAAAATAGGAATCTAGTTTATCTCTGCGCGCCGTACGGCGTCCTTTTGCATTATCTCCCTACTCCCTTCCTCCCCTCATGTCCTCGCCCTCGCGTGTCCTTCGCGCCATACAGCGATCGGTTTCGTGTAGAATTCATATATGTATATATACTTGACGCACACATGTATACATCCGAGAGAGAGAGAGAGAGAGAGATACGACATTGCGCGAAGCAACTACCAGCTTTACCGAGTTATCGACGAGCTGACGCGATAGGGTACGTCTTTTACGGCCTCGCGCCGTCTCATTGCAGAGACCTAGACTCGCGTCTGCGATCGCGTTTTACCCTACGGATTTATAGAAATCTGTAATATTAGTACGTCGGATGTATATAACACGGTCTGCGTCCGTTGCTGGATGTAAACAGATAATAATCGCGGCGCGATTCCTTCGAGGGATGATTGCAAACTTCGAACTTCTTTCGCATTTCCTCTATGAATGATGATCTCTCGACAGAAAGCGGAGGATGTCCTGAGAAATTCCACATGCCAATCTGAAATATTAAACATAATAATAGTTGGAAATGTTAGATATTCAGAATATTGAATTATAACTTTTGTGATTAGATTAGGATGTTAATTGAAATATTATATATGCTCTTCTTTAACATTGTTAAGTTTACCATTATATCTTATTGTTAGTATCTATATTATATATAGAAATTAAAACATATTGATTTAAATGTAATGTATTGTTAATGTTTTAGGTCTACGAACAGGATTGCCTGCCTAATATGATATGTCATCCATGCAAATATCAATTAGAAAAGTCTTACCAATTCAGAAAAAAATGTCAGGCTGCAGATGCCAAACTCAGAAAACATATGAAGATGATACAGCAGTTGTCTGGGGACGAAGAAGGCGAAAGCCAGGATAGCAGCAAGGATGATTCAAAAGAATCCACCACTGGCACATCTAAACAAGTTAAACAGTTGTTAGCTGATTTAGTTTCGACCAAAGGTGATAATAATCAAGCAGATGGAGATCCAATCGAGGTAACAGAGGAGGAACTTGTCGGTGGATATATCTTGGGTATGTTTCTCAGTATTGAAAGTATTGAAAGTTAGTTAAAAATTGAAAAAGTATATTTGCTAATATTTGGTTTATATATATATATATATTATTGTAATATATATAGGAATGAATTCTGAAAATCCGGAAATGGAAGAAAATGTTTCGGAGGATCCAGAAAACATTACACTGGTGCCTTCTGAGGAACGAACAGCCAAAGCACGGTGCACTATCAGAACAACGCGTATTAAACAGGAACAAGAGTCCGAGGATGAAGCGGAAGAGGTGCAGAGAGCGATCGCGAATGCAGATCATAAAAATGTATACATGATGGAACTTACCAGCAACAGTTCCACTCAAGGGGAGTCATTGAAACTTCAGCCTATGGCTGATACGATAGGTAAAAAACATTATGAGACTGCATTATCTGTAATAAAATAGAAATTATAATAATTAGAATTGTTACAAACATCAAAATTGTATTGTGCAGTTGACGCAAATTCAGAACTGAAGGTATTCAAGTGCGATAAATGTCCGAAAGCGTTTACCCGGAGAATAATGTTGAAGAGTCATCAGTCCGTACACTCCACGCAGAGAGGTTTCACATGTCAAGCATGTGAAAAATGGTTCCCGACAAGATCCGCCCTGGTGAGACATGAACGTACACACACAGGTCAGTGTTACTTTGTATTAACTTTGTACTTATTGAGAAAATTTTTATTTCCTTTTAAATGGATTTATATTTCCTTATATTTTTCATCGATATGTAGATAATCGCATAACATATAAATATAAAAACAAATATCTATTACCTGTTAAGGTTTTTATAGAAACGCATATGCGCGTTATTTCTATTTCTGCTTGCAGGCGAAAAACCATTTGGCTGCAACATCTGTCATCGTGCTTTCGCGCAGAAGGAGATCCTATTCCGCCACTTGATGACACATTCTGGTCAGAAACCCTTCCAGTGTCAGCACTGCGAGAAGAGCTTCACACAGCGGGAGGCTCTTAAGGTGCACATGCGCCGACATCAGAAGCTGAATCCGAATGATATCCAGTTGCATCATTGTCAACTCTGTCCGAAGGCGTTCTGTCACGCATCAGGTCTTAGCAGACACTTGGTCACGCACACTGGCAGAACGTACAAGTGTGTCGAGTGCGAGAAGTCTTTTACTGATAAAAGCTCGTTGTTGAGACATAGTCGTATCCATGCGCCCAAGAAAATCATAGCAAATTGAGCAGTGAATTTTCGTTGCTCAGTTTGTTATGATTTTCCTGGGATGTCTAGTGGATACAAAAATACTTCTTTGAAACTGACAACCAACTGTCAGAATTAGATTTAAATTAATATTCGCATTAATAAGAGAAATCTCCAGAATAGGTTTCAGAAGAAAGAATTAAGATTATTTCATTGCAATAGAGTTTAGTCGCATAATACTTATCTATGTGTAAGTAAATTTCATATTAACAAGCATTAATTTTTATTTTGATCATCCTTGTATAATTGCTGTAAAAAATGTGCAATTTGAAGGACAGTATTATGTCTAAACAATATTTTTGTATATACATTTCTCCGAGGAACACAAACACAATAAAATATGAAGTTTAATATTTAGTGAATTTGGTCACCTACGTTACACTGCACTAGTGCATACTGAAAACTACTATATTTTAATATACAGACATAATATAAACATTCTGACGAAATTGTAAATACCTAATATCGTTATTTAGCAAAATATACATTGCTTATTTAATCGTCAAAATGTTTATATTGTGCACTTGTGCTTAACGTATAGCAATTTTCAGTGTGCACCAGTATAATGTAGTACGGATTATTAAATTTGCTATGATTTGAAGAACATAAGAAATCTTCAAATATTAAGAAAGATTAAATGCAACATTAAATAAAAATATGGATACAAGCCTAAGTAAGTACTCAATATTTTAATTATTTGACTTCATTTTTGTGCAACGCATACAAGGGTAATTGAAGTAATCATGTTTAATTTTAAGTTGTAATATTCAATTAAATAATATAGTTTTGCTTTTACAGGATTGGATCCATACTACAATCGATTATATTTTAAGTTTCATGCAAAATAAATCTGGAATTACTTAATTGCAATTTACATATTAAAAGTATCATTACAGTATAGTACATTTAGCATTTTTGGTACACTATTAAATGCATTGATATATAATTTATTTTCTACTTAGGCAACAATATATGCAATATGATTATATTCTTATATCTCATTTATTACATTCTTATATAATTTTTATATGCATAAATGATAAGTTCATCTGATATAACTCTTTACAATGTATGTTTATGACTATTCATAATTGATGTATATAGTTTTAAATATAAGGATAAATATATCATTGGAGTTTGTCATCTATATATACCTATATAAATCACTTTATATATTATCTCTATTATTTCTTAAATCCATATATTTTTTGACTAAAATATATATCTATATGATTAATTATAGAGTTTTGTATAAATCGTAATGAGAAGAATATATATATATATATATATATATATATATATATATATATATATAGAGAGAGAGAGAGACATTCTTAATTATAAAAAAAATAATTCGTGATATAAAAAAAAACTGTCATTTTATTTAAATCTTTTTACTAAATAATGTTTTATATTGTAGTAATAGTATTGCTATAATATAACAAATTGCACAAGATATGAAGGCTAATTTGATTACGAGGATTATATATTTTACTTTTTTGTAATGATTTATATATCTTTATATTACTGAAAAGCAGGGACCCGGACCGAACCGGAACCAAAACCGATAACCGTTCCATAATCGTTTTTTTTAGTAGAACCGAAACCGTAAACCGTATTGAAATTTTATTAAATTTATAACACCGGAACCATAACCGGATATTTAAATTATTTCCGGTTTACGGTTCTTTTCGGTATTTTATTCTAGTTTTGCGCAAATGACGGAAATGTCATGATAACTACCTCCTCGAATACAATTAAAAATAAATTATTTTTAAAATGTTCTTAAACGCATGTATTATCGCAATAACGATAGTTGTGAAGATCGTATATTTTCCATTATTTTTATATATCAATTATCTACATTTACGGTTTTTTTCGATATTTTTTTCTAGTTTTGCGCAAATGAAAATGTCATGATAACTGTCTCCTCGAATACAATTAAAAATAAATTATTTTTAAAATGTTCTTAAACGCATGTATTATCGCAATAACGATAGTTGTGAGGATCGTATGTTTTCCGTTATTTTTATATATCAATTATATACATGTAAAAAAATTAATAATAATTTTTTAAAGTAATATAATTTAGAAATTAATTTAATTAGAAAAACGAAAAGTAAAAATTTTAAAAACCGGAACCGTAACCGAAAAAATTGTAATTTAAACGGTTTCGGTTTCCTTTATTTATCAAAAAACCGAAACTGGAACCGGAACAGTTATTAAATATTTTATTAAACCGTAACCGAAACCGAACCCTAATTTTGTTTCGGTCCGGATCCCTGCTGAAAAGTGACACAAATACGTGCAAATGCATATAAAAATTGTTTTCTACGTTCGCGAAATATAGCCAGTCGCAGTGTCTTGTGCAACAGAGCTCATATCGTTTACAGAAAATGCAATATTGGTCCGTTAGGTGCAAATTATGCGTAATTGGGAAGATTGAGGAGTCAAATGTAGAGAGAGAGAGAGAGAGAGAGAGAGAGAGAGAGAGAGAGAGAGAGAGAGAGAGAGAGAGAGAGAGAGAGAGAGAGAGAGAGAGAGAGTGAGTACCTATATAAAAAAATAAATTATACTAAGTAATGTTTTTTATTAAAAAATCCGTTTTATTACGTGTCTTTCTTTTACGATTTTTTTGTGCACTATTACATATATGATATATATATATATATATATATATATATATATATATATATATATTGCCGATATTATAATTTACGTCGCAAATCGCACACATCAATTCTGACAGAGACTAAATCTTTATACAATTTCTCTATATTTGTTTCCCATTAAAATCTTCGATAATATGTCGGACAAATTGTGTCGGTACCAAAAACAATTAAAAATTCTACATTTTCGAGCTCCGTCACACCATCTGTGCTGGACCTCTACCAGGATTGGATTTTTTTTTCTTTTAATATTTGTCGCTAATTATTCTACTTAGTTAAAACTGAATAGCAAAGGGGGAAATGACCACATGACATTTCATGAAGCAGACACGTTCTCTTTATCATATATTCGCGCGTACTAAATCGGCGAAATCTAATTTCTCAATAACGAAGCTGATTAATTAGACTAACTTGATGAATCTTTAAATACATGTTTTAACAATGATTTTTCTCACCGGTAATGTACTGATCGGTCCGGTAATATTATGTCGCAACTATTCCGTGAAACTCCCGAGCATATGATATACAAGCGTCATTTCCTGCTTTGCTACGTACACGTATGCCAAGGACACGTCATCGTTATTTATATTTTCCGACATTTTTCCCGCTTTAACGATTGTAATGATCTAATGAAGATACATACACGAAAGATCGATCATATATATAATATATAGCGCTGATCGTCGAAATAAAATAAAAACGCTAAGTTATCGAGATCTGTGGTTTATATTTTCATGCATTTAAAAATTAGCTTACTATGAACAAATCGGAGCATCGAACTTTCGTGTACGTATGAGCGACTATTAGTACCGTGCTAAAAACCTAGAGGATTGTAATTATATTTTTTAAATCTGAAAATTCGTATCGATATAGCGCCTGTTTATACATTTTTCTTGCAGATGGAAAGTTATTCGCTATAAGTTTTTTCTTTTTTTTGTTTCCTGCATCAGCGATAAAATCACGATCTGGTTATGCCAGATTGAATTATCTAATTGAACGTTAAAGAAAGAAGCTTTTAGGACGTGAATATGGGCTTACAACAATACGGGTAGATACTCCGTGATAGATTCGGTTTACCCCTTTCACCGCGCGATGCATTTATTGTACCTAGATGGTTGTTTAACCGTGTTATTGAGAGGCATTAATCACCCGAAGAACCGATTCCGCGAAAAGTGAAGGAAGAAATGACCGTCCATATCCGTGTGTCGGATTACGAACGAGAGATTTGTACTATATGTCTGTCATCATAATAATATATGTATACAATAATCCGGTATACTCTCTCCACGGCACGAAAAAAAGAGCTAGAAAAAGAATCTCCCTCCCCTCCCCTCCAGTCCTCGCTACTACTACTAACATATTGGCATTTGAGAAATCGGTGGACTCGGTGGTAGTTGCGGCACGGAGATTCGATGAAAACCTCCAAAAAAGGTCTCGGGCGATATTTTTGTCATTTGATATAACACGGTTTGAGAGAGAGAAAGATAGATAGAGGAAGAGATAGAGAAACAGACGTTTTATCGGATGTCTAATTAATCGAAAAACGCCGAAGCCAACTTAAAACTTACTCTCTCATCAATCGAGAATCAATTTTTTTGGTTGCTCCCATGTGAAACCATCGCGTCCAAAATGACCATATGTACTGGTTTGTTGATAAATAGGATTGCGAAGATTCAGCTCCCTACGTAAGAATACATAGTTATATACTTTTAATTATATTTTAAAATCTTCCTTTTATGTTTTGTTTATTATCGGTAAATTATTATCTTACGATTCACCGTGATATATGGTAAGATGTATTGAAAAACAATGTTTACGATAACAAGTTGTGTAACATATAAGTTGATAATAAAATATGCGAGAAAAATATTCGAGAAATATACATACTTGACAATCTTTCCGGGTCGCAGATCAAAGTTTTTGTTCACTATATCTAAGAGCTCGTTCTGGGAGAGTGCGGATGTACCATAATCGAACACTGTGATTGATAATGGTTCTGCCACTCCAATTGCATAGGAGACCTAATAATTGCAAATATATATTTTTTTATATACATATATATAAGATATATTACATATAATCATATAGAATTTTGCACTAAAAATTTGTACATAAATATTTCATCAGTGACAATATCTTAATGTTAGCAAAAATTTTACCTGTACAAGACAGCGCCTGCAGAGACCGGCTTTTACCAGAGACTTCGCTACCCATCTTGCGGCGTAGGCAGCTGATCTGTCTACCTTCGTAAAATCTTTACCAGAAAACGCGCCACCACCATGTGCTCCCCAGCCACCATATGTATCTACAATGATCTTTCGTCCTGTGAGACCAGCATCACTCTAAAATTTTTTAACAAGAGCGGATCTCTTAATTTTTTGCAAGAAATATATATATTTATAAATTTTATTAAGATTTTGCTAATTAATATCAATATTATTTACATCGTAAAAATTTAATTTGAGATTTTGGCGATACCTGTGGTCCACCAATAATGAACAGCCCGCATGGATTCACATGAAAGACGGTTCTGTCGTCCAGGTATCTCGCTGGTATCACTTCTTTGATGACTTTCTCCATGATCGCTTTGCGTAGCTCGTCTAGACCGATTTTTTCGCTATGTTGCAGCGACACCACAACAGTATGAACTCTTATAGGTACACAAGCCCCATGATCCATAATGTACTCGCAGGTCACCTGTTGTACATACGTAAATTATACACTTTATAATTATATTACATTAATTCAATATTATAAAAAAAAATATATATATATATATATCGTCAGTGCCGTAACTAGCTTTTTATGTGCCCTAGGCAAGGTTTTATTTTTCAATCCCTTAATTATTTTGGGGGAAAAATAATAATAAAACGAAAACGATGTAACAATTGTTTATAAATAATTTTTGTGTACACAAGAAATAAGATAAGATATATATAAGATCATTCATATTTATTTCATATTTATAAATAAAAATAATTATTTTAATTGCACTTTTCTGGCTTTCATTGCAGCAAATTAATTGATTATATCATCATAATTAATATCTTTAACAATATTATATTCAATCGAAATTATGGAAAAATTCGATAATCGTTCTTGTCCAATTTAAAATTAAAAATTTGAAAATATTATTATATTTGAACAATTTTTTTGTTCAATTTCATTTCAAGGCCCCCTCTTTGTTCTGGGCCCTGGGCCTGTGCCCCTGTTGCCCCTGCCTAGTTACGGCACTGTATATCGTCAAAATATTATTTTATATTTAATGGATTATTCTCAGTTAAACGTTGACATCATGGCACTCAAGAGTAGCAAATACAATAAATCATCACTGAATAATCCATATTACTATATGTAAATTTTTTCTTATTGTAATAAAGTCAAGATCCGAGCATGATAAATATCGGACCAGACTCGGAATCGAACCCGGATCTTTCAATTTGTAGACGAATGCTTTGACCTACGAGTTATTTGGTGCCTCTACACATCGATGTTCTTTTATACGCTTATAAATTAGGATAAGTAAGAAATGTATAGAGTCAAACCTGTGTTTTTGAATCTGGACGAGCCCACCATAATTCACCACTTCGTCTTAATTCGGCGATTTTCTGATTCAATTTGTGCGCCAACACGACCGTCAATGGCATACATTCATCAGTTTCATCGGTTGCGTATCCAAACATTAGACCCTGATGGAAGAATTTGAGTTATTCCAGCTAAAATTTACGAGACATAAGCTTGAAGCGCATCAAACAGATACTTGTATACTGTTTTGTTATATATTGTTTTGAATAAATTTTTCAAAATCAAAGCACATTTTTATGCATAAAAGAAAGCTTATAGCTTAGAATAGAAAAGAAAATGAAAAATAAATTAGTGCGTATACTAATATCTATATTATATATAATTGTAAAGAAGCGGTAAATCTAACATGCAATAAAATGTGCCACATAGAGCCAGAACAGTAATAATATAAATATAGTAGTAGGGAGAAATAATCTCTAAGAGAGAGGGATTATAAATTAAGAATGATGCTAAAGTTTAGTTTACAAGCTATTTACAACTCGCATTTGTTCACAACACAGCTGCAGCATTTTCTAGTTTCTAGTCTACACAATTAAACATACTACCTAATGAATTGAAATTACAATGAAGGTTGTAATTTTTACAATTATGAACTGGAATTTTTTTTTGTTTTAACATATTATACTCTAAACTAATGTTAAAATCACATCAAAGTCATGATTATTCTACTGGGAATGTTATCTATCTACAGTAGTGCGAAACATATACAAATATCTCCAAATCATAAACTTTTGCACACACAATACATACATCTTACACATTCATTCGGCTTTTCTATACTTCTTACATCTCAAATAAATGTTTGTAACGCATTAACAAATGCAACTTTGGTGATAACGCAGTAAATATGTGAAGGACACTTAATACGTCAGTCGCATCATTTTCATTTCTACAGTGATGAAACAAAGACTAGTGGATTGATAAATATAAATAAAGAAGATAAAGTAATAAATGTTATTTGTACTACTAGCTACTAAAGAAATATACTTAGTAGCACACAAGTGCATAACAATCAAAGAGAGAAAAACAGGAGACAAAGAGAAGATGAATGAAAAAGTTTAACGATGGGAATGCTAATTGACCTGATCTCCTGCTCCCACTTCCTCGTCGCTACGGTTTTCATGAACGCCTGCCGCGATATTTGGTGATTGAGCATCGAGCGCCAACAGAACATTGCACAGCTTGTAGTCAAAACCTGTAGAAATCATCACAGGACGGTAAGATAAAATTATTCGCTACTATTTAACGCGCGTCGGCGTCCTCTCTCTTCTTCTACATCGGGCCTTCTTTCATATTATTTTTCGTACGAGATTCCGCCGGTGCATCTCGGGATTCTTATCAGGCCCTGGTCGATCCTAATATAATCCTGGCTTGATTAAAACTAACAGGATTGTTTCTTGCATGTACAAGTCCGGATATAAAGACTGTTTGAAATATTGAGTTTACTCTTTCGAAGATTTTATGCATTTCGTACAATTTTGACATATAGATTATTTTAAACAGATCTTTTATATGTATATATATATGCAATTTGAGAAAGAATAAATTATTTTTATACTTGAATATGTATTCGGACGCAGTACATGCAGCCTTATTTTCTAGATATGATAACTAACATCGGCACTTTGTTGGAAACATATCCTAGTGCTTTAATTGTTATCCATTTCCGAGATATTTCTGTTAAATTAAACATTTCTTACACACCGGATGTGGATGTGTGGAGTGTTGTGCATAATTTTGTTTTCACATATTTAATTTTACAGTATAATCGATATCCTACACGCATTCGTTTACATTACTTGCACAGGTACGTTTTTACCTGCGCATATATGTACACATACACATTTATATATACAAAGATATAATACACGCTCTGTCACACAGAATAGCAAACAGATTTTGAAAACGCGTCTAAAGTTTTTTGAGGAAGACGGGATAGGAAGGAATTAAGAAGCAAGAACAAGAGGAAGATCGTTGACATTGAATCATTTTTTGACTGTTCTGCGGCACAGGCTGAGAATGGGTTATGTACCTGATCACCTGCACCCACGTCCATGTCTTGCCTGTCCGTATGGACACCATCCGCGATATTTGGGGATTGTTGTTCGATCGCCACCAAAAGGTTCAACGTACGCCAATCGAATCCTGCCACGATATGCTTACGTTACACAGTCTTTACGCATTTCTTTGTATGATCTTTTTTTTTTCCAAAAGATAATGAGCAGGATAACACGGATTAATCCGATCGATCGAGGCATGGAATCCAAGTCAAACATCTTTCAATAGGTACATAAACTAAGAAACTTCTTTTATCTTTATCTCTCGATATTATCAAAAATATAATTAAAATACTGTAGAAAATTAATACATTAATACAAAAATTAATTGTGGCAAAAATCATAAGTGACGTTTGGCACTTGAATCTCTTGTGCCACAGTTCGATCGTGTATTTGTATTAATGTTTGATGAAAGAGAGCCATATGAGAGACGAATTTTAATAAGGACGAGGGAGCTGGCTATATTCAGCCACAGAGCATGCATGTGTTACTGTTAAATAATAAATGTTGATTTTCTCGTGAGTGTAGGAGTTCTAATATTTCACGCGCAAACATATATAATTAATATCCAACAAAGTGTCAGGGCAATCGAAAGAAGTGCCAGACGTGCATTATCGAAATTACGGATACACGCGTAATGTAAATTAGTAATTGTTATACCTTTCGAAGAATCGTCGTAACCAATATGCTTTACTGTGTCTCGAACGATCTTTTGATAATCCACTACAGCTTTCGATGTAATTTCCCCGCACAAAAGTATCATTCCAGTTTTCGTTACGGTTTCTATAATAAAACAAAATCCATTAACACAATATTCTATATATATTTATGTAATACGTAATACTATATATCTATGTAACAGAATTATAATTATTGCAAAAATATATATATTTTATTATTAGACAATACATTTAAAAAAGAATATTATAAAATCAACATTAAGATAATTATATTTTGAAAGATTGTTTCCTTTTTAAAATAATTTTCAAAATCTTAACAATTTAATTATTTATTTCAACAATATAAATGTAAATAAGTGATAAATACAACAGCCGTTAGTTCCGGCTTCAAACTAGTTCAGGGCCGAACAAACTAATTTAAATAGATGCAATCATACAAATATATATTCAAGTGCTTGAAGAAATTAGCATTGCATAGTTGAACTTACCGCATGCTACTTTAGCATCGGGATCTTGCTTCAGGTGTTCATCCAAAATGGCATCGCTTATTTGATCGCACATTTTGTCTGAAATATATAACATAAAATTAGAATAATGTTTAAACTAGAATATTTCCTTATATTCCAAGAAAGCTGACATAAATTTAATATATATTGTTGAATTGTACATGTAATATTTATCGTTTTTAATGCTAAATTATAACATTGAAAAAATATTAGAAAAAAGCAATTATACAAAGTAGGAAAAAAAGAAAAAAAAATGCTAATCAGCAATTAAACATGAATTTTTTTTGTAATCAATGACGATCATCTAGAATTCTAGAATCTAGAGAATTTCGATTTGAACATAATGATAAAATACCATGGTTTACAGCAATTTTGCTGGTTTTTATCGAAATTAAACAAAAAGGAAACGATTAACTTAAAGGAAACGATTAGAAATAAAAAAATGATTATTATAATAAGCATAAAAATGTAGAAGATATATGTATAAAGATATATCTCATGCATATACATATATAATGCGTAACATAATTATCGGTAAAAAAATTAAAACGAATAGATAATTCAATGTAACGATGCAAAACATTCGACTCATGAACTAGTTGAGTCATTCATTTTAGCAAAAAATCTTTTAACTTGTTTTTAATAAGAAATCTCGCGTAACATGTGCTAAATCTCATTAAGTTGATAATAGAATATCTTGATGCGGTTACTGTTAAATGTCTTGCATTTCCTTAAAAAAAAAAAAAAAAAAAAAAAAAAAAAAAAAAGAGAAAAAAAGATTTTTGGAGTAATATACTTTTCCAAAAAAAAAAAGAGACAGAGAGATAGAGGGAGGGGAAGAAGTAAGCACAGCTGAACAAAAGAATCTTCGCGCCGGCTTTCGAGAGCTAATCAGCGGAGCTAACATATACGGATGATAGATTTGCCTGCAACCGGCGTCTATTCGGGGCCGATTACGTTACTCTTGAATCTTGAATCTGCGAGCGACTGGCGTCGATCGCGCTGCGATCGGAGCGAGCACATGGCGACAGACAGCGACAGCGCGGCTATCGCTAGACCCTCGCGACCAACAATGTGCTCAGCCTCGCGCATTTCCGGTCTCGAGCGTGCGAAATCGCCGATTTCGGCGGCGAGAGAGATGATAAATGTTTACAGGTCGCGGTGATTATTACTCGACGATAGCACGACGTGAGCGAGGCGGAAACTGTCATTCGACAATTCTGCTTCGCTCGACTCTTCGCGCGCGCGCGACCGATAGCTTTTTCTAGAACATAACCCTGGCCTAAGAGGACGATTAACGTTAGGCCTGGCCTGAACCCAGGCGGGAAAGATGGAGAGGAATCAATCGAACGATCGCATTTAGCGTACCGAGATCCTTAGGAGAGTAGGACAGGGAAAGAGCGGTGTGAAACTATATACACGCGCCCGCGATTACGAGGGCGATCCTCTTCTATGGCGGCATTACGCGACACGGTGGTAGCAAAGGGGGTACAGAGAGAGAGAGAGAGAGAGAGAGAGAGAGAGAAAAAGAGAGAGAGAGAAAGAGAGAGAGAGAGAGAGAGAGAGAGAGAGAGAGAGAGAGAGACACAAATAGAGAGAGAAAGAGAGAGGGAGAGAGAGAGAGAGACAGATAGAGAGAGAAAGAGAGAGGGAGGAAAGAAATCGAAAAAGCTTTGACCGATATAGTGCAGGGTCACTAACTCGCTGGGCCCCGGGAAAAGGGTTGGCTGCGCTCACCTGGGTGTCCCTCGCCAACCGACTCCGAGGTGAAGAGGAAAGTGGTGTCCTGCTGCAGCTCGGGCGGCGCGTGGCCATTCGCGTAACCGTTCATGTGATGCGCGGTCTCCGGCATTTTCCTGCGTTTCGGGGTTGTCGCCGCCGTTGTCGTCGTCGTGTCGTAGCCGATCCTCGCCACTCAACAAAGAGAGAGAGAGAGAGAGAGAGAGATAGAGATAAAGGGATCCTTGCTGAATAGAGACACCTCCGCACCGTCGAGCTTCTCTGTCGTTTAGCCGTCTGATCCGCTTCTAGAGAGTTTCTCCACGTGCCTCCTTGTCCTCTTGTGCAAGCGTTTCTTCAGTCGCACTTCGTTCCGCCGCGGAATTACCGTTGTTTGTTGCGGAAACCGTGTACAATCGGTTCCTCACGACGGGTATTTCACGCGAGATCGAGGATTCTCTTCTGTCTGTGTTTTAGGCGAGACGCGACGGCGTGCACGAGATGAAGAGCAGGATCGGGTCGAGCGAACGAGCTCTACACAAGCACACGGCACACCGCGTAATGATCGGGAACGAGCGAACGGACGAACGCGCCACAGCGCGTAGCGGGAAGTGAAAGAGGTTCCGCGCGCGCTGCAGCCCGCTATTTATAATCTCGGCGCGCCTGCCTGCGCGATCAGCCGGTTCCGCAGTCACGTGACCCGCCTGTCAAATCGGCGCGGAATTTGAATCGAGGACTCGCCGAGATCCGCGTGGCTCTCGCGTCGTCGCTCGTCGCCCGGCCTCGTGGCTGCTCCTTCGTCGTCCACGTGCTCCGAGTCTTCTTCTGCTGAAAGATACAACTGTGCTTTAGAAAGTGTGCGAGAGAAATTTGCACGAGATTAATCAAATCGATCTTGTGTATCGGACAGATTTTCGCGCGAAATAATTTCTGCGCTACTGAATTAAATTATCATTCCGCTCGAGAATCGATTGACGTGGTACTGTGTCTATTTAAATAAACACACATACATTATCTTTCATTTTAATTTCTCGTTTTGCATATATCAATGTATTAGAGAAAAAGTATTCCACATATGAATATTCAATGATCTTAATATATTGATCAGGATTCTATCAGGAAATACAAATATTTGGTCGTATTGTACAATTAAATATTATAAATTAAAATATTATAATTAAATATACTCTATAATTAAATATCATAATCATATAATTAAAATATTTTAGAAATATGTAAAAATGTAAAAATATGTAAAATTTACGTTGCAAAAAAGTAGTGCGTGATTTATGAATTTTGCGTCAAATTGTAATTTGCAGAATTATACTTTATAATATAAATTATTCCTTCGAATAAAAAAATCATACAAATTATTTCTCATTACGTTTGCGATTTTTTTTAAATAGCAATCACATTAAGTATGTCGCAAGAACCGCATCACAATACTTTGTATAAGTTTCCTCATTGCTTTACTTACATCAAAGACACGAAAGATTTATCGCGCGCGCGTTTTATGGAAATATTCTGTGATAAACATTCGTCAATATTGTATATCAATTTGTCAACAATATTATTCACGATTCTCGGGAATAATTTTTATTAGTTTGCGTAATGCTGAATCATTAAATATAGCGTGATAGTTAAATTAAAATTGTGCAATTTAAATTTAGTGTTTTGTGACGATCTACACTTTTATAGCAAAAAAATTAGATCTAATAATATTTTGCATTTATAATAAACGAATAAAATTCCAAGAATGCCAATAAATAACAGATGATGTAAAAATCTCATAGTATTTTTTTGCTGTAAAACTGATGTGTCATCCGATCATCCGATGTTATAATTAGTTAACTCAAATTCTAATTTAGCTCTGCAAGCAGAGTAGATTTGAGATAATTTTGTTTAGTCATTGATTAACTTTATTTTAATTAAATTATGGTTCTAACTTTTGATTGTTAAAAAATTAAAATTTTTTAAAACCGAAGTTGAAAATGATAGCCCTAAAGTGACACAATGATAAATTTGTAACTTATCATAGTATATTAACGCTGGTACTGGACTATCAATGTGACACTATGATCTTCACGAATATATCTTATAATTTGCTCAGTCATACTTTACATTTTAAGCTTTTAACATTGCATCATGCTGAGCCATCTATGAATTACGAAACAAAAGAAGTGATTCGTATTTTTCTGTATCATCTTGCGCTTTCAACACACTAACATATATAAGTATAATCGTCTGAACCAGAATTTCATTTCACTCGCATACAATTATCGGCTTGATAATGAGACGTATTTAGCACGCTCAACGATAAAGATATGAATGGAGACCTCGATGTATCCAGTTTACGATAGATTCTTACCGATAACGCCAATCAAGTGCTTATCAGCATTTGATTTTATTCTTGCGTGTTGTGATTTCCGCTATACAGGCGTCGAATTTCGATTTAAACAATTACGTCCGCTACTCTTGCGTTTTCTTAACAGAAATCTGAATCGCGAAAGAGACAAATCGAAATCACGAAAACTAGAGCACAATCACGAGACAATGTTATCGTCGCTCTTCGAAATTGCATTGCGAATATGAGCAAACCGGCCACACTTTTATATATCACTCGGCGGTAGATCGAGGAAGTCTTGAAAGGGGTGGGGTTGATAGCCGTGTGTATGCAGATGATATCGATATGACAAATCGGTTTTACAGCAAATTGATAGTTTATAATTTTGCATATATTCTCTGAAAGTGAGATACAATTTGACATCTGCTAAGGATGTGATTTTTTCACTTTCAGAATGTTGAAATTCGAAATTTATCGCTAGATTGAGATACATCTTCGATGAAACGATTTTGAGTCTAAAAATCTAGATAGTTAAATTATCTCGAATCGAAATTTCTATAGAATTTAAGAAGCGGAGAGGGGAGGTGCATATAAGATCGATAATCTATAGAACTATGAAATTGTAAATTCAAACTACATGGATATATATAAGAATTTACAGAGTAAAAGATCTATAGAGAATATGAACTCATGAAAAGTGAAAACTTTTACATATTTTATCGTCTAAAGAATATGCGCTCTTTTTTCAATATTCGACTCGATAATAATATGATATATGTATGATACATAACAATAATGTGATAATTTAAAAAATAGCCTATCTTACACATTACTTTTAAATGACTTGTTAAAATAACTTGTCAAAATGTCTATTATTCTACATGTCACGTTTTATTCGCGTATGACGTCACAAATCATGTTAATAAAAATGAAATAATTGAGTGGCTGACTGGCACTAAGTTAGTGATAGCGATTATCTGAGATACTTGACTGACATCATGAGACCATAACTGAAATTAATGTCGACGAACTTAATTTAATAAACAACTCGCTAATTGTATGTAAATACAGTTATATAATTAATGTTTTATTGCAATTTTGTTTGCGTGAATTTAGTTAAATTATATAGATCGCCACAATTTCTTCCCGGATGAAATTTTCTTTGTTATCATGTGAATTGCATAAAAAAATGCCATACGTTTTTACGAGGAATAATTTAGCAGCATGCATAAAGCGCCCATAAATTGGAATAATAATTTTAATACATTACGCGTCGTCCTTCTTATTATCGTCCTTGCAAATTATTTATACATATTTAGTCTTTTTCTTGATATAACTATGTTAAATAATTTGTATAGAAACATTTTTTGTGCTACATATGGTCAGCATCTTCATAATATATTAAATAAGTACATTCTAGCATAACATATTAATATTAAATAATATTAACTTAGATTTAGATTAAATGAACACGATGCAATCTGTGTCAGCGATAACTGGTATAGCCAAGTAATGATCGCTTAGTATAGAAGTTACACACGTGCGATAAATATCGACATTAATTCATTTCAAATTCATATTAATTCAAATTAAATTCATTATTCTAATATTATTGATATCTAAAGATCTCAAAATGCCCTTCTAAATTTTAAGAAATATAAATATACGTATTTATACCATATGGTATAAATATATATCAAATAAATATATTTTTTAATATACGTATATAGATTTTAAAAAGATTAAAAATTAAATAATATTTCTCTCTTCTTTCCTATTAAATATTTACTTATAGAAGCAGGAAACAGGATATAATAAATGATAAATGTATAGGAAAAAGATCACGTATGGTTGACATCAGTAATCATTCGATATAGATTTAAATCATCTTTTAAAAATTATTTTCTTTAATTTCTTACTCTTTCCATTTTAATAATTATCTTTATCGGAAACAAAAATTCTTAGTGACATTAAACTCAATATATGTGTATGCTCTCTTTATCATATATAAGACAATTCTTTTTTTTCTCCAATTTACAAAATTAGAGATCTTGAAGCGTTCGTAAGAAATCTGATATTTCTTATTTTATCATGTGCAAATATACATTTCCTTTAACATATATATTCGAGATGCATTAACAATTTTTTATTGTAAAACTTATTGTCACGGATCGATAAAGTTAAATCTTTCCTTTTAAATCGTCAATCTTTTGCTATCATTGCTATTCAATAACGATTATTAGGAAAATTCTGATAATTTAAAGATATCAATCTATCACCTACCATTACGAATTCTATGAATAAAAACTTGCTGTTTGAAGTTTTAATAAAAATCGCATGAGATAGTAAACCTGATAACATTTTATGCCGATAAATAGTTAAAAGTTGAAGCACAACTTCCGGAGATAAACATCTGTGTTTATATTATTCTTTACAGATTATCCAACAGAACAGATTATCCATATATAACTTCGTTATTTAGGATCCAAGTATCTCTTTTACCTTGCGCTCGAGATAAATCTCATCGTAAATCTCATTTATTTCGCGTTGACGTGCGCGGGAAAATTGCGCGTTTAGGCGTCTCTTGGAATTAGATCAATATCGTTCGCGAGTTCATTGAACCGACACGCATACAGCTCGTACAAACCAATGTATCTAATAAGCATAATTTTCATCGCGTTCATTACGCTTGGATACATCAAAGACGAACAGCTGATAAAGCGATCCTTTGTACTCGTATCGTTGTTAGAAGCACGATCAAAATGAGAATATATACATATCGCTAAGATTTCATATACATATATCCCAAAGCTAATCAAATTTCTGCTGACGTCTTCGTTATACACTCAAAAAAATGGTTTTGCAATTGTAGCAAAAATTTTTTAGGTGCAAAAAATTAACTGAGGTAGACAAATGATTAGCACATATTGCAATATCGTATATATTTTGCACGTAATCAATCTAAATGACAGAGACAGAACTAAAAAATGCTATCTGTGACAAACGATAATTCTATCTGTGACAAACGATATTCTATCAGATACAAAAAATAGCGATAATTTTTGTTGCGACATCTAGAAATTTTTTGCGTGTACAAAAATATCAAATGGAATTTTAACTATTTATCTTAGCATGTGAAGTAAAAAAGAAAAAAATAAACATATCTGCTATGATAAAGCGGAAAAAATCTTTAAAGCGTGAACTTTAGCTTAATCCTTTTGATTTATTAATTTATTTATTTTTGTATTATATATAATACTTTTATAGATATATCATCATTATTTGTATGCAGCAAATAAGATGCATTTATGAATTGTTTTTTTTTTTTTTACGTAAGCTGTTTATACGTGTCTTTATACGTGATTCTCTATGTTGTTAAAATAATATATGGTTTGGCTGTGTGAATGTGTGTGCTTTTTGTATTGATTTTTTTTCATTCTTAGCTCGCGAAAGACGCGTTAGTGATTGCGAAAGAGAGTCAGTGAAACGGCAAGAACGGGGCGAAAAAATCCGCGCGATAAGCAGCGCATTTCTCACAAATATTGTTTCCTCAACTCGTGTGTCTAATTCTGCAAATCATTTGGCGAGTTAAAAGTGATATGCAAGTTAAAAATCTAAAGACGCTTAATTGTTATTGACCTGCTCCAAAGATACGCGTTATTTTTATGATCGATAAAATATGCGTTCGTGAATATAGTTATTATTTAAAGAAGATATATTTTTGTGATCCTGAAATGAACTCGATCTTGACCTATCGATTGTCAGTGGTCGACGAGATCTCGATAGAATCTTTCGGCGACGAAAAATCCAGATATCATCGCCTTTCATGACTTATTACGATATTGGATACAATCGATATTTATACTTTACAAATCATGCTTTCTACTATCATTAATAAATATTTGTTTTTGTAATCATTTAATTTCCACGAATTATATATAAATTATCTTATCTTATATACACTTTTACGTAGTACCCTTTTATATCATTTGTATACACGAGATTTTGTATTAGTAACGTCATCGATGATCGAGCAATGTAATGTTGCAATAATTACATTACATCTATAACAATTAGTCTATATCATTACATGGAAACGTCTGTTATTATTTCTCATATGAGCAACACGTGTGAATGATTTTATCACATAATTGCGTTATATGATTCGTGTGCAACAAATCATATTTCGTTTAGCTGTGCATTTTAACAGATAAACTAGTAACGTTATATAATTCAACTGACACACGTGGCTTTTATGTAATTCTTTCACATATTCTGTATCTATCAGAATTTTTCTGAATAGAACAGATTGTATTAGAAGATAGTATTATTGTATAGAATGCTGCAACGTAAAGAATAGATTCCGTTACGTTTCTTTCATTTTTGTCCAAACTACACACAAGTCGAATAATGGGCTTTGTTATTGTGATTAACTCTTTTAACGATACAATTTGAAAGTAAAATTGTTTGCGTCAATAAAGTGAGATATGTTTTTATCATTTATTTATACAATTTTTAGAATAGAGTTGCACTAGATGACAAAAACTATTCAAATCTATTAAACTAATATCTTTATCTTAATAATATTGTTAATAATATGTATTGTTGTATATAGTTTGTGTTGCATTACATACTTGTGTATATTATATAATATATTGCGCTGAAATGTCTATGTCTAAATTATCAAATGTTTTAAAAATTTGTCAAAATTATAACAGAAATTTTAAGAAAAAAAATCAAGATGAGACAAAGTGTGATTTTACGTATGTAAAGCTGCTAATTTTCGAGATAGTCATGAGAGTTCTGTTCTACCATTGTATACTAATGAATGTTGATAGCGCTGATTTGTTATCTGCGGAATAGAATTTCGAGGAGATAAGCCGGAGAGAGTCCCAACGACTCCGGTGGTCACTAATTACGATCGTTCCTTTATACAATCGCAATAATCATGATTCGTTATAATGCTAATTAAAAATATGATTGTTGAAAGAAAATTCCTAACAAAAAAATGCTAATGAAAATGTAATTGTAAACGTTGTTTTTGAATTATTTAATTCCTGTAATTTTATGCTATAATTAGATCAATTTGAATATTCGCGTTTTTCCCTCTCTTTTCCTTTCCCTTCTCATTACTGTTTGTTTCACCATGTATAAGATACGGAATAATTTGTATTTAATAATTCGTTCCACTTAGATATGACTTTACTATATTTAAATAATAATTTGTTCCATTTTTTAGATATGACTTTACTATATTTAAAACAGATTTTACAAATTATATGGATTTAATTTATCTCTGAATAGCATTAAACTTATATAGGATACATCGTATGTAAAAAAATTAACCGCCGTCTTTTCTTAGACACAAATGTCGAATAAAGATTACAAAGTGATCGATTTCTCGTATACATCTCACGTTCTGATATTACGTAAAATCACATCTTTCTTACAATAGATATTTTCAATATTAATATTTTCGATCGGCAACTCTAGACATCTGTTTTGAAAATAATACTGGAAATTTGCGCTTCCGACTTAAAGATGGGAGAGAAAATCGAGGAGAGAGAGATGGGAGAAAAACAAAGAGAAATATGATGAGAGGAAAAGCGAAGAGAGGGAAGAACTCACTCGTTTCAACCTTGACCTCTGACAAATCCTCTTCTTCCATCAGCGCGCCCTCCCTGCAAAGATTCTCTACTCCCTCTTTTCCCCTTTCTCACGTTCTCTATCTCTTCTAACTCAGATCCTCCAGTTTCAACTCCTTATATATGTCTTACTTACTTGGAAAAAACCGACGATCGATGCCCGACAAGAGGCGCACCGCTGCCGAAAATAGAAGTCTCCTAAATGTTGAAGCACGCTCATCCTCTCACCCTCGAAGCATCCTCGGCTGAGAATTCGAGGTACTGCGCAGGAAGAATTCCGATAGAGACCCAGAGATGCATTAATCCTTTGTCGGGATTATTCTGCTTGTCTCGTTCGAACCGCTTCAAATTTGGTCGTACTTCAGTTGAGAGTCACTAAAAGTATACAAAATGGTTTTTTGAAGTTAATTGTAAAAAAAGGATTTATATTGCAAAATATGATATCGAGTTTATTAATCAGTCAAATGGTGAACCAAATATCTTCTCATTCGTGTTAATTACAAATCGATTTTTTGTTTTCGGTTCGGAAGACTTTTGTCTTTTCCGAAGCTTTTTGACATTACTTTTTCCTTTGAAAAATTAATATCAAACTTAATATCAAGCTTTGAAATAACAGTGCTTGTGATAATATTCATTTCATAGTAGTGATTAGACATGTAATATTAAATATAATTTGACATTAAATGTTATCGGCGAGGCATTAAAGAAAGGAAAAACGAAATCGAAAGTTATCGCTTACACAATAGAATATATTTGCTCTCTTTGCTTCAAGATATCATAGAAATATATATGCTAATGATGACACATCTTTCGAATTAGTCATTTCATGCGCAATATTTTGCTGATAGTAGATGCAAAATTTAACGCAAACATAAGTTTTAATAAAATACTATACATTTGTGAAAATAGAATTTAGAGAAAATCATTAGAGTAATTATGTGCACTCTTTATATATCTAATAAAATTTAATCTTATTAATCAATTTGCAATCATTAGCAATAAGACAATCAATCTTATTATTAAATAGATGACCATATATATGTTCACATATTGATTATAACATACTTGAAAATTTATAAACAATTCTGAACTAACTATAATTTTCTTCAATATCTCGCAATATACATATTATTTTGCGTTGAATATTATTCAAGTATTCTGGTATATCATGCTCGTAATTGTATATAAAAATGAATATATAAATCACGAATTAAAATACCACATCTGCAAATATATTTTGTCAAGTGTATATTTTTTATTTTTTATTTTTAATGTCTAGAACTCTTTGTCCGTCGTTAAATAATTTTAAACGCTTCGAAAAATATATCCAAAAAACGTCTGATGATAAAATAGGCGCTGTTAGTAGCAGTAGTCGAACTCCTGCTATGATCAGCCACATTTTTTCTTGTATTCGGGATAATACAATACAATATCCATCGTAACATTGATACTACCACCAATTTTGTAACTGCCGCAATCTCGCGGCAAGTTGTTTAAGCGACTTTACATGTGCAATAGAAATACAGCAGAAGATAACTGATACACACACTTGGTTTGATTCGTGGATGCTGCATAAATCAAGAATAAATCATCGAGAATCATTCACAATTCGGTAAAAATAAAATTTGATTAAATAAGAGCTGATTAAATTATTAATCAAAGAGAGAGGTAAACTTGAATGTAATCAATATTTCACGAAAAAATACTAAAAGAAGCAAAAAAGAAGAAATTTAATTAATTAAATTTATAATCTATATATTTATAATTCACACATAAAAAGAAGTATAGCAACAACAATAAAATTATTTAATTATTTACTTACAATAATAACAATAATATAATAATTTCAATCATTTTTTATATCTAATTTTTATAATTTTATTTTTATTTATACACATTATTTTTATATTTTATTTACTTAAATTTAAATAATTTAATACTTTTAATTTTTGAGTATATTTTATGTTAAAGTTCAACTTCTTTGTACAGTTTATTTTATATCTTTTTGTGTCCTCCTTTTTCAATAAATCCGATACACGTAACAATAAGTAATTCAACAGATATGCAAATGGATTTTGATCAGTGGTATGTAAAATAGATTATATAAGTCAATGGAATTTCAATTTATATTTTAGGAAATGTTAATTATGTTAATATTAAGGTTTTATTAAACTTAATTGGTGCATTATTTTTTAAATATTTTTTTATTATTAGAGTTATGTAACTATCTAATTAGTTGCAGTCTCTAAACATCTTGAATTTACTTAATGTACTAATGTTACTAATGCATCCCGTAACTAGATATGCATTTGGGATTCAGAATTTCAATATATTCTCCTATTGTTTTTTTTTATCTCTCGAAAGATAAAAATTTAATTCCATTTTTTTATATAAATATTATGTTTTGAATAATAAAAAAATTTTTTTTAGTATATATATATATATATATATATATATAATTTCAGTATAATTCTTTTCAGGATATATAATGACCTCGGGCTATTTGCGCGTGACTTAATACACGATTATCAAATGGCTGCTAGATTGAAGGACAAATATTAAACATGAAATAAATAAATAAATAAAAAAAAAATAAATAAATTTTATATGTAACTATAACTATAACTATAAACTGTTTTTTACATAATTCTTAAGAATGTTAAAAAATAATCTAAAAATTGAAATGGTAAAAAAGATAAGATATTTGCCTTCATCGTGCTGTTTCCCATAAAGCAATCACGGTTTATTGTTTCCTATAGCGGGGCGCAAAACGGGCTGACCTTGTTTCTGATCAAGGTCGCGATTTCTGTACTGTATTTGAGTTTTCTTTGCAAGTTAAGCTGCGTGATGGGTCATTGGGTACCTCGATCTCGGACGGTGCAACACGCTTACCAAATAGTCGGTTCTATCATTCCAGAAAACAATGTGGAAATGGCTCTGTTGCATCCTGCTACTGCAGTTGTGTTGGAGGGCGTCAAGTCAGCCCGTTAAGACTGCTCTAGATACTCCCTTTAATGATGAAATATTTGCCGGTCTCCGTCATTGGGTTGAGGACTATTACGGTATGTATGTGTAATTTGCGATATATGAAAGATTATGAAAAGAAAGAACTCATATTCTTAATTCTCCATTTTTTTCAAAGTTCCTTAAAAAAATACAGACTTATTACTAAGATCTTGTAGCGTCCTGGAATTTTTTTGCATTTATATATCAATGTTTGATATAAAATTAAATGCATCTTATTCGACATTATTTCCAATTAAAAATGTTCCAAATATTTAATATGTTTAATTCAATTTTATTATTCAAATAATTTTTGCAGATCTACACATGTTAAGATTTTCAAATTTACCATATAATCATAAAAGGAAAAAAAATGTAAATCTTCTATATATTCTCATATATTACTAAAACTCATACTTGAATATGTTCTATTCTATTCTAATTCGGTACCATCGATAAATAGATGGTGCAATTTCGTGTATATACAAAATTATAAAAAAAAATGTGAGCTAAATTATAAAATTCATTTTTGATAAGCTTCAGATTCTAATTCATTCGATGAATGTATATTTACGATTTCGTGTGCATAGTTATAAAATCGTAAGCTAATTATGAAATTTATTTAATTAAGAAAATTTATTCATTTCTAATAATTTTCCGATTGTAACTCAATCGAGGTCGATGGATATACGTTTATGAGTTTGTGTGTAAAGGTATAAAGTCGTGAGCTAGTTATAAAAAATTTATATGTATTTATTTCTGAGAATTTTCAGATTCTAAGTTAATCGCATTCGATGGATGTACGTTTACGACTTCATGTGCAAAATTATCAAATCGTAAAGTTATAAAATTTATTCATTTCTGATAATTTCCCGATTCTTGGTCATATTCGACAATATATGAACATTTACGACTTCATGTGCAAAAGTTATAAAATCGTGAGCTAGTTATAAAATTTATTCATTTCTGATAGTTTTCTTCTGATGCAAATTCAATTAGTACCGCTAAATATTATTTTTATTTTTATTTTATATTAAGTGACTATACGATAAGAGTTTATATGATATATGAACATTTTGACATCTATAAAATATTTATAATAAATACATATTCAATCAATAAAGTTATGAAAAATATTCAAACAGATACTAATTGGTATTTGATTTAAGAATACTATGGTACTTTCAGTCAATTCAAGCTTAATAAATTACATAAATATTTTATATATATATAAATATATATTTAACATAATTTTTGTGTTAGCCTTGCATTTTGATATTCTTGAATTCTATTTGCTTGTAATATGAATTTACATAAATTATAATATCGACGTGAATTGTTTCGAGTCTTCGAATACTATATTTGAGAATTTTACACGCGGACAATATGACTAGTACATTAATTTACGCTTCCTCACAACATGTTATGCATTTGCTATGAATGCGATAAGCGTTAAAAATAAATATAATCTAATTATCTTTTATTTCTTTGAATGAATAGAGTGTTTCAAATACCACGTTTATAAGTAAACAAGGTAAATTTTGGAAATTTTGGCGCAAGAGCAAAAATTTAGATCAGTCACAAAATAAATATAGATTAGTTACTTGTGACGAGTATGTATGATAGTTGTAGTTTCTTTTTTGTTCTCTTTATTTCTTTGCTGTTCCTTCTAATGTTTGCTATTTATCGCATGAAAGTTATTTTTTATCTAACGTAATTTGAACAATTACTGATCAAATATGTTAATTTTGATAAAAAAATATATGCATATATACATCTTCTAATGTAGTTTAAAGGAAGTAGTTTCTTTCCGGTGAGCAAACAAATGTAACTCGCGTCTTCGTGAAGTTTCTTCCTACTCTGTGACTACTGTTCTGCATAATTCATTGCCCTAGCCGATAATTCGACGCACGTACTGAATTACATTAGAGAATCGTGCATTATATATAGTCCGTATTTTATCATTATTTAGCAATAGCAGATTTATTTGTTTTATTAAATAATTATCGTGTTTTCCTGCCTATTTATGTGCAATATAAGCAATCTTTATTTTTTATTATCTTATTGTTTGCGCTATTAATCTTACAGAGCCGATGGAAAAATTGCTGGGACCACCGCCAGGAACAACGTATCCAGAAGTTCCCAAGAATGTGCCATTTCCTTGCAATGTTTCAAGTAAGATATATTTATTAGCATTTTATCATCATTTTCCTGCTAATCTATAGCATCACTTGTTCAAAACTCTATCTTCATCTAATTTAGTCACACACATCTTCATTATTGCAATAAATATATCCTTTGTCACAAATAATATTTTTTAAAATTTCAAAATTTGACGTTTCAAGATAATTTTTTTTTCTCTAATTATTGAAGCTGTTTAAAATTAAAACAATTTTATTTTATTTTTTTTTTATAATTGCAACATATTTTTATAACACTAATTAAAGAAATTTTACATGAGAGCCAATTGATATCAATTGGCTCTCATGTAAAAAATACAATTTAATTTTCCCGGGATAGAATTTTGGTGGATGGTAATATGCGTAAGTTTCTAGGAAAATTAATTTTTTTTAAAAATAAATGGTTGTGCACAGAGCACAAATTTTACTTCATGCGAGTCAAGTGTTTAAATATAATCTGAGATTCATCTTTAATACTTCCCTAAAGAAGCGTAAGCTAGAAAAATATCGAAAGTTACTGAATCTGGAATCAAACCCTAAAAAAATATCTTTATAACTTTAAATATTAGAATTTCAACTGATTAAAATTCTATTAAAGCGAGATTCTCTCTCTCTCTTTCTTAAAATCAACTGAAAAATGTGCTTTTGCCTTAATAATTAATTATTTTAAAACTATAAATGCGTAATCGAAAAAAAAAAAAAAATGTTAACTTAAAATTAATTAAATAAAATATTTTGTAGGTACTATTAAATACAATATGATAGTGAAACACATAGTATGTACTTTCTTTATGGAGCGGGACATGATCGGTGATAAATTTTAGTTGGTCGATCAAAGGAGCCACCAACAAACGTGAACCAATTAAGACCGGGTGATATCCAACTAATTGGCACACTAGGTGATTCCCTTACATCTGGAGCCGCCGTTTTCGCAAGATGTTTTATAGCACTTTTTGTAAGCAACAGAGGAGTTACCGCGGCCGGCGGAGGTCAAAGCAATTGGAGAAAGTGGTTAACTGTTCCCAACATTATTAAGGTGGACTTTTAAGACGATCAACATTATTGTATCAATACATAGTGACATTTTTCATTTGATCGATTAAGATTTAAATTGATTGCTATAGCAATGAAAATTTAAACATTTATAACGAATAAACTCTCCACTACTGTATCCACTAGTATAATACTGTAATCCACTGATATAATTCTGAATTGCATTAACGTATGATGACAGTATAAAATAATAAACGCATTACTAAATTAAATAAGGATATAAAACAATTAATAAAAAGCTGTGCTGTAAGCAAAATATTTTTACTTTTAATTCGTTTTTGTTCATTTTGTTCTCACAGAGAATTTATAATCAAAATTAAGATTTCCGATTTTTTCCATAAACAATGATTGGAAAAATTACAGTGGTGCTTTATTAAAACAATGTTACATCCTGAGAACTAATGGCTCATTTAACAATGCAAATGAATCACATAGAAATTTTCTATCTATTAGGAATTCAACTCTGAAGTAGTAGGATATGCAGTGGCGGATTCTTTGACAGTTATGGAGTCATCGGAATTAAATGTCGCTGAAATTGGTGCTATGTCCGTAGACTTGCCTTATAATGCGCAGGTACTAGTCCAGAGAATTAAAAGTTACCCAATGGTGGGTACGACTTGGGACAAGGCTTGGAAGGTATGTTACTCGACTGATTAAATTTGTTACAAACGCGAACATCATGGAATGATAAATAGCACGATAAGTGCTGTTATTTAAAATTGTATTTTACCATTTGTAATAGAGTTAATTGTAAATAATTACAGGATTTTTTGCAAGAATTTTACATCAATTTTTTTCGCATAAAAAATTTAGTGAAAGGCTGTTCTATCTCGTCTTTCATAATTTTGTAATTTTTACTCGTCAGTATGATACATTTATAAAGCATCACTTTACCATCGACGATTCTACGCTCTTAATTATTAAAATATAAAATATTCTATTCTGACGATTAGACATTAATAATAATAAATTTTATTTACAGTTTGTCTCGATGAATATCGGAATCAACGACTTTTGTGCTAACATATGCTATGAACCAACAGCCGAAAAGGTTATAGAAGATCATAAAAAAAATGTAATTGAAACTTTATGGGTACTGAAAAAAAATCTGCCGCGAACCTTCGTAGCTATAATTGCGCCTATAAGTTCAGCAGCTTTGGTTGAGGCTCAACAAGGAAACCCATCGTTTAATTGTTCTCTCACAATGAGTTTCGAGTGCCCTTGTATGTTTGGCTTTTCATTTAGACCCCATAGAAAATATTATTATGATATAATAGAAAGGTGAGCTCACACACCACATTATTCTTATCAAATGGCAATAATTATTTTTGATATGCGACTTATCGTGGTTTTAGATATACATTATATTACATGGAAATATTTTATAATAGTATAATAAATTAATTCTAACGATTCTAAAATCCATATCCTCGAGATATAAAAGTATTATTGGCAATATTTTTAAAAGCGAAATGTAGAGATTAAATAAAAACTGGAAAAAATGTTTTAGGTGGTCAAAAGCAGAGATGGAAATCTCTTTAATGCCAGAGTGGCAGAGTGATGATTTTGCAGTCACAGCTCAACCCGGTCTAAGGCATTCATTGTTACCAAAAAATAAGAATGGAATTGTCCCTATACATGAATATTTAAGCATTGATTGTCTTCACTTTAGACAAAGAACTAATGCTTGGTGTAAGTTTACTTTTCTCTAACAAGAAATATCACATAAATAACTTTCTTTAATCTTCAAGTTTTTTAAAAATCTTTATTTCAACTAATCTCTTCTGTATTTAAAATTGTTTAATTTTTTTTATTCAGTGTTAATAGTAATTTTTTTATTCAATGTTAATAATAATCAGCATGTAATATTGCAATAATTTTAAAAAATGCAATAATAATCATTATGGTTACGAGTATATTACAATCAGTTTGACAAGTCGTTTAACTTACTTCTTAAAATCGTAACAGTCGTATTAGTACAGGATTATCGAAAATTATCATTAAATAAATATCAACTCAAACTCATAATAATTACCAACTCAAACAAAATTTTAATTTAATATTGAAAAATTAAATGCATTAAAAAATATTTTGTTTCTATTTTTTTTGCAGATGCAAATATTCTATGGAACAATTTGTTGCAACCAGTAGGTAAGAAATCAGAGACATGGGAACCGCCTTTCAAGACATTCTTATGCCCAACAGAAGAAAGACCTTATCTGGCTACAAATGTAAATTCAGGGATATATGATTAAAAAAAGTAGAAAAATAGACCCAGCATATTTTCTATCTTCGCAATGTTTTGGTATAAGAATCAAGTGAAAAAGAAGAGAAACATATCTAGTAATGCTTTTTTTCTATCATTCACGCTTATGCGTGTGAATGTGTACGCATTTCTTGTGAACGCACATTCGCATTCAGGTGTCTGCTACTTTCTTTCATTAGAAGAAGACGGAGCTTCTAGTTATGTGTTTTCCTTTTATTTCTACTTATTCTTAAGGCTCCTGCATACTCGATTGCCAAGTCCGTAAAATTTGTACGACAGCGCCACATTTGGCAAAACTATAAACTAAAAAGCGTGAAAATGACATAAATTATTCTTGCGACTTACAGCGTCATTTATTATTTTAGTGCAGTGTTTCTATTTTTAAAATAATTGTTATAGTGTTAAAATATACCGAAGACTCTCATTTTGTTATAATTTATTATGTAAAAGCAAATATTTATTTCATTTCGATACCTGTCAAACAGCTGGTTTTCGTCCTTGATTAGGCTCAATTCAATTCGACATATACAATGTTATTTATTGCTTATTCAAACAAAAGGAGAGTTTTCGGTATATTTTACAAGTTGGTTCTATCGATTACAAACCCTATTTTATTGAAAAACATTTTTATTTTAGCGTAAGTCGCAAGAATTTTCATGGTATATTTTCTCGCTTCTGACGTCATCAATTCAAGATGGCTGCAGTGAGTATGCAGTAGCCTTAAGATTACGTCATTATATATAATTTATTGCTCGGTCTATTTATTTTATATATATAATTCCATTTTGAAGAAAAATACAAATCCTCTAGCAAAACTGATTATTGCTCGTGTATGAGAAATATTAATACTTGACAAAGGAGAAAGTATCGATCGCATTATTGGATCATGAATCAAGCAATTGTAATATGATTTTTTTAAACGTAGTTGCAATGCCATAATTATTTAAGTATAGTCAGAGCGCTATAATGTGCTTATTTATCCTTTATAGAGCAAATATATATGGACGGAAAATTGTTCCATGCAAAATTATTCTAATTATTATTATTTCGTGATGCTATAAAGGATTACACAACGTTAAGTTGCACATATAATTGTATTATGTCTATTATTTTCTATGGATTTAAATGTATGTTCTATTTAGTTGCATTTCATGTATTTACGATTACGTTGCAAACTGTAAGATGTGTGAATCAGAGATTGAAACCGGTGATTTTCATAATAACAGCAATAAAAAAGACTCAATTGGTATAAATATCGGTATATATAGTAGGCATCAAAATTATATTATTATATTAGTAAATGCATTAATACATGAAATTAAAGCTCTTACTTTTTTTCATAATGCAAAGATTTCTTGTAATCACAAACAAATGGGCTTATTAATTTTCTCTGTAAATATAAAAAAATAATACGATTATAACCAGTTATGGACGAATTATATACCTTTTATTTCTTTTTTTGTAAAATATATATCATGGATATTACTTGATCAATTTGATAATAAAAACATTCAAGAATAATATAATAATAAATAGTAATATCGCTATATATACTGATATTACCGAAAAGTGTTATGTACATATCAAAAAGTTATGCATATTATGAAAATTTCGATTTTTGACGTCTAATATGATTACCAATGTGATTAAAAATTTTTTCTTTGCCATCTTAATAAAGATAAATACGATACCGGTATACAATTGATAAAGAAATTATTTCGGTATTCAATCCTTGATGTTAAAGATATTTAATGTAATTTCAGATAAGCTGTTCTGTATAAAAGAGAATTTGTCAATAAATATTCAAACAAGTATAATGTGTCTTCGTGTACATACATATAAAGTGTAAGCGTATATTAACAAGAAGGAAGGTAATTTATCGTAACACCGGCTGTCTAATGTCTCGTTACTCACGTATGCTTCTGACTACTACCGCCTATTAGGATTACGAAAGAATGCAGGGGAATCGTCAATATGTTCAAAGGTGGGGGTCACATCGATGGGCACGAGAACGTCTTTCTTCGACCCGCTTCATTCATGTTTAGTGGTGTCATCCGGTAATACTGTTGAAGAGAATCGGCTTTCTTCGCGCTAATCGACACGCAAATCGCGAAGTTTCTCGACGTTTTCGTGAGATAACTATAATTTATTAGCATTATAATTTTACGCGACAGAGTTTGGTGTTTAGATAATTGTTTGAGAATTTATCCCGAGCGCTTTTACGCCAAAAACGATAAAGATTTTTACGGCAAAAGAAAGGAAATTTTTTTTCGCAAGAACAGTTTTTGCAGACTTGAAGGTGTTGTCATGAAAAATATTCAGAATTTAGAAGAGCTAATCTTAAATATGTAAAAGTTGATTTACATATAGTGAGAAAATATACCTAATTATAATGAAAAAATTTCAAATTTTTAATAAGCTTTCTGATGCTTTAACAATCCCTCAATTGTAACAATGCGGGATAACAGATCACCGGATAGCAAGGTACATATATATATTTGTAACCGCTGAAAATCATATAATTTTCATAAACTAAATTTATATACAAAATACAAGCAAAAAGAATATTTCATTAACTTTTATATTTTTTAATTTGATCTATGAAAAAAATATTCGTAAAGAGTTTATTAAATGTGTATATACAGGGTGTCCCGAAACTACCGCGAGATATTTTAAAGGCAGATTCTCTGGCCAATTTAAAAACGATTTTTCCTCAGCGAAAATGTTGAGGCACCAATAATTTTCGAGTTATAAGCGATTAAAAATAAAGGGTTTCTCGTAAACTAAGCCCTCTAGAAATATAATATTAACAAAACCACATTCTTTAATTAATTTTAAGTAAAGTTTCTTTTAATAGAATTTAAATTTAAGGCTTAGTTACAAAGATACATGATGACAAAAATTGGGAACATGCAAAAAATGACGGTCTCCCTCGACATTTTCGTTGAGGAAAAATCGTTTTTAAATTGGCCAGAGAATCTGCCTTTAAAATATCTCGCGGTAGTTTCGGGACACCCTGTATATATACAATATAATATTTCTTCTTTATGTTGACGAGCGTGTTAAAAAGCTCTTCATATATTCACGCTAATGTATTCTTGTATGATTCGATATTCTGACAACGTCGTTTCTACTTTTTACATCACAAATGACAAATTGCATTTTCTAAAGATATGAAAAGTGATTTATGAAAATGCCCAACGGGGCTGGTACGCGAACTTGCACACTAGCGAAAGCGCGTCTTTCGTCTCTTAAAAGAAGATTCTGTAAAGTGATACTTTCGAAGCCTTTGTCCACTCTTTCGTTTTTTATTTTCTTAGGAAATTATGCGAAAACATTGTTCGTTGTTCCGGTCATTTGCATTCCTGAGAAATTAAACGGAACCACAGTGGCTTCTTATTATAAGAAGAATTATTATATCGTTATATAATTAGAGACGTATTTGAGAAATGAGGCAATTTAAATATAATGCACGTCAAATGTATTTTTAATCGAAAGGAAAAACTCTCTAGGGCCAAACTTGATATAATCGGAATCCCTGAAAGACATTCACTTTCTCTTGATCATAGATATCGAAGCTAACGGAATTCAAAAGAATATGATGTGTTTAATGTTAGGTTTCAAGTGAAGAAAAAAAATTCCTTACAAATCTAACTGTATTTTTTTAAATTTACAAATTGTATATAAATTCTGTGACACGATTCCTATAATTGTTCCAAGCCGTCCCTAACATCAATACAAGTGACATGACAAAAAAACTCATTCTCTTTCCCCCCATTCTATAAAATTTATATTAAAATTAAGAGATTGAACAAATTTCGAAGAACAACGATTAAAGATTTTTTGCCTGCACTTCAGAATTTAATTAGAAATATTTAACGCCAATTTTGCTGTACATTTTTATTTGGAATACAGATATTATATATTGGGATACAGAATTTAAAATTGCATATTAATGTAATATTAAGAAAAATTGGAGAATGTTAGTTTTGCATCTTTACTTCGATGAAGAGATTGGTTCGAAACTTATCCATTACTCGAAGGATCAGAGAGAGATTGACTAAACAATTCTCTATATCGCGATAGGTATCCGTCGTTAAATAAACGGGAATCTGGTCGCGGTTTTATCGAAACGATTCTCTCGCTTTATGCATACGCAAATAACGGCTCGTACATACATACATCAAAGTTTGCAGTTCTCTCCAGTCGAAGACTCGAAAGACTTGTTAAAGACGCTCGCTTCTTAAGATTGAAGGCAGCGAATCGATGGCGACCGGAAGTCTCGTTCGACCAAGTCGGAGGCCGAACAAGATCTTTCAACATGAAATGATTAGCAGTTGAAGAATAAAAAAAATCTGAAGAAAATCGGAAAGAGATTTCTTTGGTAATCAATTCTCGAAACACTCGTTGATAACTCTCGAGAGAAGAGTCATGAGAGTTCAAGTAATTTACTTATATCTGGCCATCGTTGGCTTTCATCTGTGCAATTGCATGTCCTTCACGGATTTCTTGTACAGAATACTTCAAGCAGGCAAGGTAAGTTTTTGGTATTAAGATCGCGAAGTTAAGAATTAGCTAAATTTCATATTGATTGTATTAAAATATTTATCTCTTTTTGCTTATTTCACGAATCTAACAATTCGAGATTCGAGAAATTTTTGTATTAAACTAATTTTAGGTCTACCAAATCTATACTAACTTGAAATTTAAATTAAATTAATTAATTAATTTAAAAAAAAAAAAATAAATAAATTTGATAAATTGGATTAAACAAATAACGTAGTAAATTAAATAACTAAGGAAAAAGTATTAAAATTAATTATATAGAATATAAAGGTGCGTAAAGCAAAAATTCATAAAGCAAAGCTATGCAAAAAAAGAAACTTGTCCCACTAATGTTAATTTTTGCAATTTAAGTTGTAACCGCAATATAACTATTGAAGATAAAGAAAGTGAGAGTTACCAAGCTTGTAATTGTTCACAAATTCAATAGTCTAACTGACAAGTGGACTGACAAGAAACATTATTGCCAGAATTGCCAAAAATGTTTTAGTATGCAGATCATTCTACGTTCGTTCCAAACGAGAAATCGTGCGTGATTTGCGAGTTAAAATCAGATCTTTTATCCAGACGATATTTGTAATTTCTTCTTAGATTTGCGAAAATATTTGCAAACAAAATTTAAATATGACATTATCTGTTAAACAGCTTTTTCTTTTTCTCTCTATCGTTGATTTTAATATAAAATAATATAAAAGCAATATATAAAATACATAAAAAAAAATCACTAACGCGCCCTTTCTATAATGCGATTTATAGTCCGATTTATAATCCAATTTATAATTTGCATTTTTTTCTATTATTATTAATATTATTAAATCGACAAAAAATTATCTATGACGTTAAAAATCAAATCTTAATTTCTTAATATTAAAAACCGGAAGTTGTCGCAATTCGAAAAGAAGAATGCTTTGCATTCCACGCGATCGGAGAAAGCCCGGAACATTTCTTTTTGTCTGCTTTGATCTGCAAGCCTTGTGCATATCGAATATATTCAGGATCGTTTCAATATATTTCGGTTTTTATAAATATAATTATCGTCTTTATAAATAGAATTTTATAAATAGAATAATCGTCACATTATATGCTCTTCTTATAAAAATTCCACATAGATTAGTCATTTAAAGTTCGTAAAATTGTAAAATTTTAAATGGAAAGTTTACTTTTTAATAGTAATAAATATTCTTAATTAATTAATTATTATTTTAAAAGGTGGATAAAATATACGTTATGGTATTGTAATAAAATGTATGCAAATAATAAAAAATATTTAACAGCCTAACGTCTCTCTCGAAAGTCCAACAAATGTAGTCAAGACACACCTAGATGTGACATATCCAGTTCGAGAGTATGACTGACAAATTATTTATATGTATTGCCAATATTTAAGTCGCGACGCGACGCAATGCACGTTGGAATGCAAATCGAAGAAAGCAAGAGTGTAGACATGTGTCGAATGTTAAGCACGCTAATCGACACCGGCTTAAATGCGCTGTCAGAAAAAAACCGCAAGTGAAAAGTCTCGTTCTACTTTGGAGATACATTTGCACAATTGATTGCAGAGAAATAATTCTTGTGTATATTAGCAGGAAAGGTTTACTTAATGTAATATTATATCATCAACAATGTTTCTAACTTCTAACAAGAACTTTTCCGCGATCGTGCAATATTTTTAATTTTCGAGACGATTTAGTTTTTGCGAAAATTTTATGAAAGAACTTCAATTATATTTATTTATATTTTTATATGAATGATAATGGCAGTTGCATGAAATTAAAATCTTTATCGAGGCATTTATTTTTTTGTATATCTGTAGACGTAATTATTTCATTGACTTTACATGTGTTTCTTTTTAAATTAAAATTTAATGAGTAGTTTAATAATTAATATTATTTTAATAACAAAATAATTAATGCAAAAAAAGTTGGAATATATTGATAAAATCCTATACTGTCGTTCGAATCAAAATTATAATTATCGTTGCAGTAATCAAATTGGGTAATCACATATCTTGTGAGTTGCGCAAACTCAAATACTCGAACGAGTGTTTGAAGATGAGAGTCACTTCAATGAAGATACGAATCTCGCGTAATTAGATATTGTAGTTAGACATCAGAGAGTGGCATCAAAGCGCGTCATATCTCATCAAAGGAGAAATTACTTTACTTGCACAATTATGCAAATCTTATGTAAAAGAACACGATAAATTACGTGAAATCGTATTATAACCATTTTGTTTTAAAATAATTTTGCATCCTCAGAGTTATTGTAATTAATGCATGAACAAGTATTAGATATACCGAATACGATAAAACATTCTTCACATGTGCATAAAATAAACAGAGCTAGGTGTGTATGATTCATTCAAATTATTCAATTTTCAGAAAAAATTCGATGCAGATGGAATTCCGAGCTACGTGCTACAGAGTGGCGTACGAAGGCAACCGATAATCTCCA
This sequence comes from Prenolepis imparis, assembly GCF_030444845.1. NCBI lineage: Eukaryota > Metazoa > Arthropoda > Insecta > Hymenoptera > Formicidae > Prenolepis > Prenolepis imparis. The sequence continues at coordinate 12,442,199 of NW_028141162.1, read as the reverse complement.
ACAACGTTTCGTTTCCATGCAATGTGCATTCTGGCAGGTATAATTTCATTTAATTAATATTTTATGCAATACCACACGAGAGATATAATTCTCTCGGCGATTATGAGTGGAGCATTTTCATTACACAGATACTTGCTCATAATTTTGATTATTTTGGAGCTGATTATAGTCATTTGTATCATTTCTTAATGACAATAAATATGATTTATGTATCAGCAGACGATCGCATTTAGTGCTAAATGTATACGAATATACGATATATATATAAGTTCTAAATCAATAAGTAAATTTCAAAAACTCACCCTTTTCTCTTCCTCGCAGATCCTTGTCGATACCAGACAACGTTCATCGATTGAGACCGGGCGACATCGACGTGATCGGTGGTCTTGGTGATTCCTTAGTCGCCGGAAACGGCGCCATGGAAGAATTCGCTGCAGGAACCTTCATCGAGGCACGTGGAGTCAGCTGGTGCGCCGGAGGCCAGGGTGATTGGAGGCAGTTTCTCACGCTTCCTAATATTTTGAAGGTACACGCGCATGTAGAGCGAGTGAAAAATTATGTATGAATGAATGTTCAGTCTCTTCAATCCAGCGCAGCGTTCAATTCCATCTGTAATTTAAAAAAACGATGTTTTTTCATTATTACAATGATATTCATTATTACAATCATATTATATACAGATATTCAATCCGAGATTAACCGGATATTCTACGGGTACGGGTGAGTTTCATTCAACTTCGGCGAAACTGAACATCGCCTTCCCAGTTGCTGCTACGGAGGATGTGTTGCAGCAAGCGAGAATCTTGGTGCAGAGGATCAAAACCGATCCGAAAATAAATGTAAAGAAACACTGGAAGGTAATAATTCTCGTGCGTCTTGCAATTTTTTATTGCGATATGAGGAAAAATATAATCACTATTAAAATTTTCACTTAATTTTAAACAAAAATGTTTCTTTTATCTTTCAGCTTATAACAATCCTCTTTGGAGCTAACGATATTTGTTCAGCGCAATGTTATGATCCACAACAGTTTTCGCCAATGCGTTATGCCCTGAATTTACGAAGAGCGCTTGATTTCTTAAGGATCGCGCTTCCTCGAACGCTGGTCAATCTGATTCCACCCATAGGTGATAATTTAATAACAAATTTAATGAGCAGATTAGTTGGATAAAATCTAATTAGTAATCAATGTAAATGAGAGCGGACTAATGAGAGGCAAATGGTTCCGGAAGTCGATCGTTGCATTTCCGCGCTTTGGCTCTTATTAGTCCATTCTCATTTGCGTTGATTATATACATATATAACAGAGCCATTTTCCAATTTTTGTTAATTAGTAATTTTAGAAAAAAGTTAATAAATTTAATTAGTAACTTTATATACTAACATGAACAAAAAGATATTGTTGCAATATGTATGTATCTCTGGCTCGAATGCCTTTCTTTCACAGATCTTGAAATACTATATAACAAAAATTATAGCGCATATTACTTTTCACAAAGATTTTATCGTATGTACTTATATCTATCTGCATTATTTTTTTGATAGATGTCACGGTCTCGATTAGAGTAAAGCGAAGTGTCATGTGCAAGATATTGCATCCCCTTTATTGCGCTTGTATGCACGAGGGTAATCGGCCGGAAATTAACGCGTCGAACATGACACGGCTTTATCAGCAAGCCGCCGAAACTTTAATATATTCAGGAAGGTAAATCCTCAATACACTCAACGTAGAATTAAATATATTTTGCTTAATCAACAACCTATTAATTTTTTATTCTTTTTTTTCTGTCTCCATTATTATTTGAAAGAAACTTTTTCATTATATTTGATGTATATGTGCTGAGAAAGTTGTTTGGTGCATTAAATTCATAAATTTATTTACACAAAATGTTAGTGAATGTATTTGTTGTTTTTCTTTATAGATACGATAAATTCCCGGATTTCACGGTGGTATTACAGCCATTTACTAAATTATTCAATGCACCTAATGCAGATCCTAATCATGCACCGCCAATCGATTCTACTCTGGTCACATACGATTGTTTCCACTTCAGTCAGAAAGGACATGCGCTCGGTAAAAGATATAGATATAATATTAATAGTAAAAAATATGTGTTAATATTTTTACTGTTCTATTTTTGTTGTTTCAAGCAAATATTTTCATTCAAGATTCAAAATATAAACTTTATGTTAAATTAATTGTTGCAAAAATGTAATAATGCTATTTACTATTGCTATTTATTGTCATCGATTGAGTTGCGCCTAACAACATCGAAAAGAACACTGAAGCGTTAAAACGGCTGCATTTCACTAGGCGACACGAAGAATCAGAGTGTTACAATAAATAATGAATAAAGTTAGAGAATAGCGATACAAAAATTCAGTATAAAAATTTTTTTACGCAATAATATTAATTTAGATTTTATCAAAAAGTTATTATTATTTTATTAATTTATACAGTTCACTATATTTTACTTAAGAATTATTATATTGTTAGATTGCTAATAGTAGCGTAATCTTTTATTGTATATATAAAAATTAATTTTTTTTTATTTTACGCAAATCAAATGCAGATTGCAGATAAATATTAATGATCGATTGCAATAAAGTTTCTAAAATAAGTTAATTTTAATCATATTAAAAATCAGTTACGCTTGTATAATTATGTTAATTGTCTTGAAGAATTTCGATATCGATGAACATTTGCGAAGATATTGCACATAATGCACGTTCAACTTGAAAATTAATTTAATATTCCGTATTACGCAAGTGCAACATACATATATACTATGATTAGTTATGTCAGAGACACGTAACAAGCGTGCATATTCATAAATGTAAAATTTGCATTTATATTTTGCTATTGTAATGCAAAATAATAAGGACGACACTCAGGAATTAATTCGCGGGTTAATGAAGGCCTCTTGTACGAAGATCGGTCAGTTAATGATTATATTTGCTGATATTATATTTACGTGGTTAAAAATAAATAGATCATTTAAGCAACGCTTTCATGGGCAATAAAATGATCATCTGTTCCTTGCAGCTGGCTTGTTATAAACGCGAGCGCGTGTTTGTCAGTGGCGTGTGAATGGTTTAAGAGAAATCATTAAGTATCTTTTAGATGATGTCAATGAGAGTCATGGTGAAAGAAAACGTCACGTCATTGAAACTATTCGCATTGTCACTTTTACGCGAAAATAGCGAAATAAATGACGCGAAAACGTAACATTTTCGTTTCTTTTAAGCATTTGCTTCCTTCTTGTTTTCAGGTGCTAATCTTTTGTGGAACAATATGCTGGAACCAGTCGGAAACAAGACGGAAAACGGATTGCCTAAGATACTGGAGAGAGTACTCTGCCCTACAGAGAATGCACCCTACTTCTTTACGAATGTTAATTCGCGCTTTTTTCGAATGACTGGCAGACAAGATGAAATTGCATCCAGATAGCGTAAGTTTCGGCAGTGATCGAGCATGATTTATGAGAATATTTATGCAATGCATAATAAGACGTCGAACAAATTGGATGGAATAGTAATGCATCTATTATCGATATATTATTCGCATAAAATTTTTTGGGCTAAAAAAAACGTAAATGAAATACTATATAATTTAAATACAATAAAGATATAATTTTAGTGTAAATTAAGCACCCCTGTTTATACATATGTATTCGCATAATTAGTGTTCAAGTTGATTTTACTCACTCGCTAATTATTATTATATGATGTGTTTGCGATAATTTCATTATTTCTCATACTTGAGAAGAATGTAATCGTCTATAATGTGATAACATTTTTTAATTTGAGAGATAGTACTTATAGATAAATGTATTATTTGACAAAAATGTACTAAGTAATCAAATAACATAAATAAAATAATGTTTTCAAATTTTCCAAATAAATTCAGACGAATATTTTAATATGTAATAAATTCATTTATAAATAAAAAACTATTTTATTCGTTTTTTTAAGCAATAATAAATATATATATCGTTAATTTATTCATTATTTATATATTATTTATATTATATTCATTATTTATACAATATGCAACTTACTGAAATTTTTTAAAAACAATTTATAGTCTATACAATTTTTTCATTAGAAAAAATCTTAAATAAAAAAGTGAATTATATATATATGTGTGTGTGTGTGTGTGTGCATTGAGTAGAATAATATCAAATTTATTTGCAACTGCGATATTTCCAAAGTTTTAAGAGAAATAATAGTAATAGAATTTATTTGTGCGCGTAGGAAATTTGCATATTTTGGCGGAGAAAGGGGGGAAGGAGATGGAGAAAATTGCTTGAACAGAACATTTATATTACGAAATTATATTATATTAACGAAGTTTATAAATAACCCAGACGAACCGGAATGCCTGTTATGGCGAAAGCCAGAATATATTTGCGGAATATCTGGTTAATAGTTAACAAAGAATATATGGATTTTTTTTAGATATGTGTACACACACACACATATGTATATGTATGCGTCATAATGTGTATGTATATGTCATCATATATATCAGAAAATCTTAAATTTACATACGCGTCCGAAGGATTTCCCTGAATTACTAATTGTATGTTCTTCCCACATTTCTGTAACAAATATGTCGCTAAAATAGGCAAATGGCAGATGCAAACTTAACGACCGTAATTAATTCTAATGTATTTAAAAAATCCTGCAATTAAAATTAAACTAATAAATAAATAAATTTTTTACAAAAAAGTATCAAAAAAATTTCGTTTTAAATTTATTGTTTTTATTTCTAAAAATACAATTATTATTTAATGTTTCTATTTAACAAACACATTCAGCCTTGTGATTGATGAGCTACGTCAATATCAAGGTCTGACAAACATTCAACTCAAGTGATCTATTTATTTTAATACTACTAACAAGATTAGTGACTGTCAAGAGAAAACGATAGCCTATAATTTTCCATTTTTTGTATCTTATTTCTGTTTCTGCAATTTCGCAAAAATCATGAGAATCGTTTATTTCTAAACTTCCTCGTATCTGCTCTTTCAAAGAACTTAATGTGACATAAATCATTCGATCTCGCGTGAACCGGAAATTTCCAAGCATTTCCAAAACTTTTGGGAAGTTACAATAAGAGTTTACGTTTCTTTTATCTTGTGCCAAGTCTTAATTTCGCTAATATTGAGATTGGAAAAAAAAAAAAAAAATTTGACGCCACCAGCCAATTAAATGCGTCTTTCAATCTATTCAAATTGACCCTAATCGATTCGAAGTATCCGCATCGTCGAATCGCAGTTATAAATTGCGCGCAAATTTTACTCGATCATACTTTGAACTTTCTCACACATATTCTTGTAAGAAAAATGTACTAGACCCTGAAAGCTGTTTAAAAATACGAGTTAACGAGCGGTTTTACCTGGTTGCTATTATGCGTCAATCGAGGAAGGAGAACGAGTATGTCAAGGTCTTAGCATGATCTTTCAAGAACTTGACCGTGACTCCGAAATGCCGTCAATTAAGCAAAAATCAACTTATCGCTTGGTGTGCAATTTCGTTACGAAATATTCGGTCATTCACCTGCGCATTTCAATTTAGATAGAATTTCCTTCACGCCCCCAATTTGATTAATTTTTTACTATTGTTTATAAATTCGAATTTATATGAACATGTGTGGAAATTCTCTTATTACGCAGCTCATATTATTCTCATGTTTGACTTAAATCTAACTGATAATATATTATCTTATAGATTAATTACAGAAATGTGTATTAGTTAATTTTCTTATGAAGTGGAAGTGTAGATAACGATAAGCCGTAAACAAGAGTAGAGTAATGCGAATAGAGCAAGGCCTTCCATATTACGTTATGTAAATTCTTTTGTAAATTCTTGAGACTTCTCAGAGTTCATAAATTTATCATTATTACGCATAAGGAATGTATAGAGTAATAATAATTATTATTATTTAGTACGTTAACAAAATGTAAGGGATGATTTTTAATTATCCAATTTTATTATACATATATTTTTTCCCAAAATGAAATTTTAATATTCCTCTAATAAAAAATATAATTAAAATAAAAGGCTTTCACTAACTTTTTTTTGCTAATAAAAAATGTATTGAAGTTGAATTGGCGAATAAGAAATCTCAAGATTTACGATTTGTATAAAATTAACTTGTAGGAACAAACAAAATAATAAAATAAATCGCGTTGTGTAAAATAATATGTAAATCGCGTGTTTATCTCGAAATTTCTCACAAAGATCTCGTATCCGTTAGATAAATCATTAGACAGCAGTGTTAAAAATTTCGCCAGGAATGTTTGTGCCAGATTTTACCGTAAGTAACGTGCATTGCGGCAAAGCGTTAATATAAGTGGATATAATCTCGGCCCGATCTCTTCGTGATCGTCCGGAAGAATTGCTCCTGCGGCGATTAGTGGGAGAAATCTTTGTGAGAGGATCAAGAGAGAAGTCGGACTGGCGCTTAAAGAAAGCACACATCGCCGAGTTCTTTCTCCGAGATTTTCATTTACATTTGTGCAAACGTCACTGATCTCTTCTCACTTTACAAACACACATGTCGTTAAGAAATTTACCGTTATTCTATCTGTAATAAATATCTCCTCATTTAAGATGATCAATGTCTGATTCTTCGATTTAAGCTACTCATTATATAAAGCTTTCGACATCTTAGATTCTAAGCAGATTCTAACGTTTTCTGCAAGAGATATAATAATTTTTTGGACATTAATATAATCTATTTAATATTGCTCAAAGCCCAATAGAGGTGAAGATAATATAATTTGTATTGTTTGTTTGATTAAGTTTGTATGTCAAGTTGAAGAAATTGAAAAACAAACAGAAAATAGCAATATATGTATATGACAGAGGTATATTTATTTTGCCTTCTCTTACCTCTCCCCCCCTCTCTTTCTTTCGATTATATCAAAGACGATAAAAGTAGATATTAAATGAAAATGTCTTAAAAGACCTCAACGCTCAAAAATAATTTCTACGTAATATTAAAAATAAACAAGATTTATTTATAAAAAACGGAACTTAATTCTTGTATTCTTCATTTATGCTAAGTTGACTAGCAATTTTTTCCAGAATATAATATAGTATTCGTGGTTTTTAAATAATTCCTATAATAACCTGTTATATATACATATGTTATATATGCATGTTATATATACATATGTTATATACATATATATAAAAATGTAAGTCTAAAAAATTGTAGAACAAATGACTTTATAAGTTATAGTGCCAAAAACAACATATCATATATAATTCAAAAAGAATGCAACTTGAAATTTTTATCACATATAAATTTGCAGTGACATTTATAAACGTATGTCAGTATGAGAGTTTTTACAGTCATAAGTTACATTGAATTAAATTATCGAGAATTCTTTAGAATTTTTCAATAAGTCTTAAAAATTATAAGTATTTCATCCACGCATGTTACATATGTATATACACATAATAGGTTTTTACTCCACAATCTGTGGAATATACATTATACACAGAGCTATATATATTACCAAATATTTTTTCTATCATCAAATAAAGAAAAAGGGAAGTTTTTCGAATTTTTTTCTGAATTTTTCTTTTTTCTTGATCAATTTTGATTCTGTTAGATTATGAATCACAAATAAAACACGTCAGCGAAAATGTACAGTTAGCGTATGCGAACTTTAAGAGGGCAACATAAAAGAAGATACTATACCGTGAATATTAATTGATTTTAATCTAATTTTAGCGACATTGCATGCGCGGCTTGAAAGTGCAAAAATGATGCGCCGAAAATCATGAATAATTTATTCCGATTATCGACGGCACCATCTATAAATATCTATAGATGACTATATATGGAATCTAATTTCGGCTAACAATAACTTATTTATACATATATCGGTTATAGAAAATCGTCTTCTTCATATATACCCCCACCCTTCTTCCTCCGCTAAATATACAATAAATATGTTACATTAAATATTATATTATATTATACTACATTAAAGTGAAATTTGTCAGAAGTTATTAAAATACGTTAAAAGATTCTTGAATATTTATTTTTGTTCAATGTGTATTTTATATATCGTATAAAATTTACACTATCTTTCACGTTTCTAAATTATTAATAAATGACATTAAAATGCTCAATATATAATATATATATACAATATATTATATGTATATACAATGTATATATAATAATACCCCCCATTAGGCAAGAGAACTTTTTAAGTCTATAAATATACCCCTCGACTAACTTATCCTTCATTTTTAATTCATATTTAAATAATAACTGGACATCCCTCTTTCTAAATTATCTTGGGAACATTAGCGGATCCTGGGGGGGGATTTTGGGGTTAAAACCCTCCCCCTTGGAAATTAAAAGAAAGTTTTGCTGAATTTGTTTAAAAAATATAAGTAAAGAAAAACAAACATTAAAGAGCTATCGACGTCGTTGATCTTGGAATAAATAAATCTAATCATGAAACCAAAAATATTAAATAAAATAATTTTGCAAAACCCCCCCCATTATCGACGTCAGGATCCGCTAGTGCTTGGGAATAACCTGTATTCATATTTCCAGACATTGACCTCTTATCGAAAAAAAATTAAATAATTCTGTGAATTAAACTTTAGACGCGATAAAATCATGCATGCAGATCATGTACGCAATAAGTCAGAAATTACGGAATTTATACCATGATCAAATTAATTAACAATATTTTTGCAAATTCTACTCATTGTTTGTTTTGAAACTTTATGAAACAAGTTCCGATGTTGCAACGTGTATAAGCAAATTATGTTTTCAGTCATAAATACCCTGTAGGAAAAACGCATTGGCACATATTTTTAATTACGAGAATGACACATTTATTTGTCCGACTAACAATAAGATATAATAGAACGAATAATAAATAAGTAATAAAAGATATATGTTATTTTACTTCAGTTATGTAAAATAGGATAGCATTTAGATAATTAAAAAGACAATTATTTAAAGTATAATAATATATTAAGCTTATTTTATAATCTATAAAAATTTAGAATATTCTTCATATAATTAACATCAGGGTAATGATGCAAATATACGACATCATTGTAAATAGCATGATTGCACCATAGTAACAGAATGAAAGAGAGAAGATAAATGCATTATAATAATAGATTTTTTAAAAGTTTTAAGTTAGTATTGTCTTTGTAAAATAGTTCTATTGTTACGTATAAAATTATGTAACAATTATTTTATAAAATCAAATGAGAATATTAATAACTTATTAATAAATAACGCTATATAAGAATAAATTTAATGAGATTATCGTGCAACTGACTAGGCATCGTTAATGATTCGACTGTGTAAACTCTCTCGTTTACATCTTCATTTATCTGTTTTAAGATAAGACCCGTTCGTGAACATTTTCATCAGCCAATTAATGGTACCGTTTTGAATCAAACATATTACCATTGTATCGTAATCAATTTAATTATTTTTCTAAACCTAAATGAATAACGCAAATTGTAATTTTTTCTATTGTCCTTCGAGTTTCGATCAAATTCCAATCATAATAAAACCGTCTTTGTCCTACTTTTATTTTCTTCTATTGCTATTCTTACCTGATATTTATCGTAAGGCCAACTGGAACATTTCTACGCAGCATTGTGAATCAGATTTATAACGCCTATGGAGACATCGGACTTTGAATTTATGAAAAAGTACACCACAATGATAACTTCCGATCGAAGTAATCAAGTTGATCTTTATAATCGAAAAAATGATTACAAAGTAAGAATAATAGACTCGGAAAAATAGTTGCGTCTTGATGCCTGCAAAGAAAAAAGAAATACTTTGTTAGAATAAAATTAAAATAAAAATGTAGCACATTTTAATTTGAAATAAAAATAAAGAAAAAATGTACAGAGGCAATTTTATGAAAACATATCTTCGAAGAATGTTTTTGTGGAATAAAACAACGGTATCATGGTATGACTCGTGATAAATAATATACAACCGATATACTTATATGTATATATATAAATCCTGCGATATAAATTCATATGTATCCAAAGATTGCAACTAAAACTCCAACAAAGCTATATATCATGTTACAATTAAAATTTTAGTACAATAATTATTTTAACGAAAAAATAATCAAATATATATATTCGACATATAATTTCTAACATATATTAGGTGAAAAAAAATCGTCTTACATTCTGACTTGACAATTAAGTCAAACACATATATTGCATTATTAACTATATATATGTGATAAAGTGACGTATATATACAAATGAACAGTATAACAAAAGTAAAATAAATTTAAGAAAAAGATAATTGTTTTTAATACGTGATATAATATACAATAAAATATCAAATAAATTTAAGAATAAATAAAATATATTGTAAGTTTATAATTTCTGCTAAATTTATATATATATGATACAATCAATGATTTTAGTACTTTCTAAATTCTCATTTATGTTATTTCCGATTTCCTTTTGTTAATTATACGTATAATAAGGCGTGATTTAAATTTGTAATATCTGATCTAAAGACATCTGAATGTAAAAATTTATTTTTATGGAAATATTTTTAATATGGAAATAACTCAATAATTTAAAAAAATAATACAAATTTATAAAAATTTATAAAATTAATTATACTATTAAAATACATAATAATATTAAAATAAGATATGTTTATAATTTATAAAAAATTTCTACTAATTTATCAGTAAATGAATATTTATAAAAGTAGTTTTCAATATTTCCTCCAATGAATTGCATGATTATAGATTTAGAGATCGGCCGACTTTCATGACGGCAAAGATAACTGCAAAGTGTGTCATAATATTTTTCCTTTTCATTAAATCGAAATATGTATCTCTTATATACGCAAGTACAACTGTTGCAATTAACGATGGAACAATTGAGAGAACAACGAGTCTGAATGGCGCAATAAAGGGAGGAGAGGAGATGTAGGAATGTTATCAAACGGAAATATTTTAAAAAATAATTAACATTTATTTCAGTTATATCATACAAAAAACGATTGAAATAAATTATATGAAAATGCGAAATTTATGTAACATATTATATTGCGAATTGCGACGTCGCGTCGATTCCATGACACAATTGATAACTAATACTGGTTTTGACTAGTGATCTAAGATTGACGGCTACCCTCCAACGAGACAAAGGTCCGGTTGTCCTTTCTGACATTTCTCGTAGACCTAGGCATTCCGATCTTAGGCCCTACCTAATAATGGCACTGCGGGGAATCACGATAATGAGTTCTTTTATGAATATTCGTTATGTTTAAATACTACGATACAATTAAATCGTTCGCTGGGTTGTAGAGGCAACTTATAAATAATATGAAAAAATCCAGAAAAAAAATATTCTGCTGTTTCTTGACAGTAAAAAAGGAATAATTCTCTTTCCCAGAAATATCTTCGCTGTGGATCCAATCGCATAATGATAATCGATTAACTGTCGTCTTCGGATTCCTTGAGTGCCTGTACTTCTTTCAGGATCCTGACGATGGCTTTTCCTCGAGCTTCTTCTCTATTGTCCGTTATTTTCGACTAATTCTTCTTAAGTGTCACTGGCGTAAGAGAAACGAGTCATCTCGACGAGCGAAGTGCAGTTTATAAGAGAGATCAGATGTACTGCCTTTCCTCTCGATTGCTTCGATTCATCCAAGAAGATACAGAACGATGCAGATGTTACTGCCGATAAGGTAAGAGCAAAAGCTCACAACAAGAAGATCGTTCGTATAATTTAAACATCGACATGGCACGGATACTGCTCTTCAGCTTCTGTGTGCAAGGATTCTCTTTACGAAGAGATTATTTCCTGCCCCATGGAAGATTACCTCGATGACTATGCGCCAAAGAGTAACAACGGCCGAAAGATCCGTGGCCCTTCGAGCTGTCGTTGCTACTGGAGCTTGAGACACTCTCCGATCTTCTAATCGTCTTCTTCGTCGGGTCCAACAGACGATCCAGCATCTGGCGGATCGTACTGTGTTTGCGGTTGAACGGATTCGTATACATGGCTGGTCTCTCCTACAAAATCTGAAGAGTTCGAAGAGGAGTTGTTCGTGCTTCACACCGAGCCCGCTCAAACCGTTTAAAAATCAACTCTTAGTTCAATGGCACTTGATACTCTGCACTTTTTACGTGACAGATGTCACACCGACTGTCTCGCGGGACCAAAAATCAATTGGATAGTCAATTGGCTGACTAAAACGTAATCTCAAGAGCTTAATGAATCGAGACGTCGCAAGGTCTGCGAATGAATACATGATCCATCGGCCGGTCGGCTTTATATAAGGCCGAGTCCCTCGGCGGCCTTCGGACGAGCTCGACAGACTCGACTGACCGACGTCAGTCCATGCGCAGGTATGCGTGCCGGCGATCTCGGCGCAATTGCGTTTACCAGATGTACGTTGGAACGAACGCACGGTCGCACGAGGAGATGGTCCACGTGTTAACTCGTTTGCGCCAGTAACATGTTTCATAGCAAAAAAAAAAAAAAAAAAAGACAACTCGAACAAATGCGAGTTCGGGATTTCCTCGTACAAAGGCAATCGTGTCTCGACGAAGATGTAAAATGTTACGGTACCGCATAATACCGTACATTGCGTTAGCGATCTTTTTGTTTCTTATTTTTTTTTTTAAATGAGAGATGATTATAAAGAACTGGATTTTTGAAATTTGTTCTAATTTAATCCGAATTTTCTTTACTTATGTTATAAAAAATATTAGAAAAAAATTGTATTATTGTCGGGCTTAAAGAGATATATTAAATCAATGAGAGATTTTATCCAACACTTTATCTCTTATTCTATCTTATGATAGAAACGATTATTTGATAACGATCTTATGATAATAACGATTATATATAATCGTTCTCATGCTATCATATCGTGTCGATAGCGTGACTTACGATCTCGAGGAAGAATTGAAAAGTCAAATGATAATATGATAATAGCAGTGGATACTACAATAATTCAAAGAATGCTCTTTCTTACAGAATTAGAATATGAGAATATTATTCAAATATTTTTACTTTTTATTATAAACGATAAATCTGAAATCTTACGTCAAGATGCATAGTAGTAAAATAAATGATAATTATAATTAAATATTATAATTAAATATTATAATTAAATATTATAATTAAATATTATAATTAAATATTATAATTAAATAATAAATAAATAATAATTATAATTAAAGTTCATTTCAAGATTTAAATATTAAAATGCAGAATATCTATGGTGCAGTGATCTTACAGATGTCTGATTAAATATCGCAAAAAATTTATTCAATCACATATTTATCCAATCAAGTTATTTGATTACATTAGCAACGTCTAGACTTTTATTTGCTTATGCACGTGTGCATTCGTGCGAAAGCAATAAATGATACAATAGAAGCAGTGATTAATATCTAGATAAGTAAAAACGCTATTTCAAAATATGAAGATTTTTTACCCTATTAATTAATAGACATTGGAATCTATTAACTGATAATGAATGTGCAATTGCCTTTAAGTATTTAATAAAAATTTTTAATTAATTTTTTTTTAAATAGCATTTTACTTATTATACGATTATTTTTTAATCGCAGCTTTAATTATATAACAATTTCGAAACTTATAAAACAAGTAAACAAATTAAATTAGATTGAACATGAAAAAATAAAAGCGTGTTTCATTTCATTCATATTCTTATTTTATTGAAATTGAATAAAGTAGGACGTGTCTGCATGTGTAAATATATTTTGACTCTTATCGCGCGAAAAAGGGATTGTCTCACGTCATTTAGGCTCATTTCCTATTCTTCTATATTCCCCCATTCTTTCTATTCTTTTAACTAATAGACTCGAGAAGCGAAGAGAAGCGAAGAGAAGCGAAGAGAAGACACAAGTTGCAAATTCATGCCTTTAACACTCATGCATTGAACAGTTCGTAGAACAGCACCAATCGTAGCCTCTTTCAACCTCGACTCACCAAAGCAAATTATAATACAAATGTAGTACTGCGCATCTCCGAGAACTCTCCATTTACGTATTAACGCAACGATTTCGAAAGTCAACAACAATTCGATTGATTAAACGTAAAAAATTTTGACAAATCTTAACGAGATATTGCTAAATACTGCTTCTATTATTAAAACCATACATTAACTTTTAACCTTTTAAATTCGAATTGCAGCATCGTGACTTATGATAAAAATGAACGGCAAATTATATGAAAAATTATGTTAACTCTTGATATTCTCTTGATATGATTGATCGGATCGATGTGCGATGAGCGATGACACATAAACGAAAGTAAATAACGAAGAAGTAATGATAAAAATATATATATAAATAAAATTTAAATTCAAAATATGTATAGGTGTAAATCTCTAACATAAAATAGTGATTTAATGATAAATATGCGACATGACACAATTCATAACTTTCCATGACTAGACTTTCCATGAGAAATAAGTATCGGAAGCATTATCACGTTAAGATAAAAAATGTAGTTTCCTTCCCTTGAAAAATCGAGGAGAGTGAAAGGTAATTGCTTGTGCATTTAAGAAAAATCTTCAGCACACAAAACATATAAAAAAAAATTCCATTAGACTCCGTCGTGAGATTCACGTGAGATTGTGAGATATTTGCTATCGTATGATAATTAGAAGATTGAGTAAGCCAATCTCTTATAATTGTTTTTGTGAATCTCGTTAGCGTAATAACGTCATTTCGCACTTATTGCGAACGTATATGATACAATTTGTTTACCTTGTCCTTCAAATACGACCATCTCTAGATTACATACATATTTATTCGTAATATAATTGAAGTTTACGAGTTTCTTGAGTGATTTCTGATAGATAATTTCCGTGACGCACGAAATGATTCTAGTAAATATTAAAAACGGTCAATTACACATAATCGCTCCATTTAATGTCGCATAATGTACCTTTTGCATGAATCTTGTTATGCAAAAAAATATTATAGTTGAAAACAATTTCAGGAGATACAAAGATTATATACACGCGTTACTCATTTCTAAAATCATAAAGTTCGAAACTTTAAAATTTACATATTTTCAAAGTACCGGCAAGAAAAGTTATATACTAAATTGTAACTTCTCTTCCTACTTTGCAAATCTGTAGATCTGTAAATAATCCTAATCGATTCAAAAAGGTCTCGTGAATTTTTCACAAATTGTTGCATGTAATATGAATGATATACAATTTGCTTTAAATATTGTGTTTAATAATTTTTATCAGTTCTTGTTGATCAATATAACTACGTCAAGTGCATCGCGTGAGGTATGACGACTCGTGTCGTTAATAATGAATCCTATCCGGACGCGAATCAAATGTTCATTCGTCATAGATAGTCCGTTTGCCTTCAGACATAAAAGTATCAGCGAGGTCTCAAGTTAACACTTGAGTGTTTACTAGCTATGATTGCGTACCGTTGCATAGTGAGATGTATTCTCGCAGAAACCTTTCTTCACGGAATTACGCGCATGGCAATAATAGCTGTGTTGATACTATCAGTCAGTCTTGTTGAAATTAAACATACGCGATTAAATGGATTATATGTAGTTTCTATGAAATTTTATATTTTTCGGATTCTTCGACTGTCAAGCATTAGTTGATTTTTAAACTGTTATTCTTAGCTATTACTCTAAAGCCAGAAACAATATGGTACATACTCAGGTTGTTTAACTTGTCAAATATTTGAGATGAGTCGCATGATTGAAATTTTCGGCTTCGTCACAGAGATTCTTCGCGATCTAAAATGCAAACATCTTGAGAAAG
This sequence comes from Prenolepis imparis, assembly GCF_030444845.1. NCBI lineage: Eukaryota > Metazoa > Arthropoda > Insecta > Hymenoptera > Formicidae > Prenolepis > Prenolepis imparis. The sequence goes on along the minus strand of NW_028141162.1, from coordinate 12,426,355 downwards.
CACCAAACGACTTAACGCCAAACGACTTATTTTTCAATTGCTTTCATAAAAATGTTTATCTAGTGACAATGATAACAATGTGCAACGTAAATCACAATTATTTAAAAAGAATGCATAATTTTGCTGACAGCAATAAAGCTACACTTAATTCCTTAAGCCATATCACTAGCTGCAAATTATTATTATTATTTCTTGATTCTCGCGCTGGTTTTTTGGCGAAAAATCGCTCGTTATAACGCGCTTACGATACAAACAAATGTCGCGCCAAGATAGACTTTATCGCTTGAACTTTAGCCCGACTGGCGCCGAAAGCCAATACTTCAGAAAAGAGCGAGACTATAATTGAAAATGTTGCTAACGTGCTGCAAAATACGAACGATCCATAAGTTTATCTTCGAAAAGTCAAAATACTGAAAGCGCCATAAACCTAAGTCATATTATGGATAAAATTAACGAGTTTTATTGCATATATAAAGTTCAAAGTTGTGTGTATATGTATATGTACAGCTAAAATATATTGCAATATATTTTAAATTGTCTAATACTGGTGTAATGACACTTATTTATTGCATGTTTAATTTTCTGCGAATGACACTTAATCAAGAAAAAAAGAATCCTCTATATTTAAAAATACGAAATTTTCTTTCTGAAAAAATCTATAGAAATATATATAGAAACGATAACAAAAGAAAACAAACATTTGTTTTAATAAAAAAAAAATCACGATAAATTTCTCTTTACAGCATTGTATGTGTGATGCAATAAAGTTTCTATTCTAAAAAAAAATTATTTTAAAATAAGAATTATAATAAGATAGATAGAGAGATACATATGAAATCAATATGAAATATTGCGATTTAGTTTAAAAATACTAATAGCGTACAACACGCGATAATGTAAAGAGAAAACGGCCGGAAAGAAGTCTTACGCTATTGAATACTAATATTATTTTTACACATTATTCTCAATGATACGCGAATCTTTACATATGTCTAATAAAAGTACAACTAAAGTCGGCACGAGCAACTATGCAGCCTTATTTTGCTGACCTCCTATACATGACTTTATACATATAATATATGATGTAATTTCTGTTAATGAGCAGCAAGACAAGTACACGTCGTTAATGGTCAAGTACAATTTATCAGATTTTTTTTCACACGAGACTTCCTCGTATAATTTTAGTGAAAGTTAAAAAAAGCTGTTTCGAAACTCGATTTTCATTAATTATTCAAGAGTCTATCGTATCGATAACTTTTTTTTATTTTTTGTGTATCCTGTCTTTTTGTTTTAATTTAGAGCCAAAAAATAGATTTATATGCTTTCTATTTATAAAAATAAGATAATTTATAAAACCGCTTTTTTGGTATTTTTCTATTTTGAAAAATATGGATTACAACAGACGAAAAGTGTAGCTTCGCGAATCGCTGAAAGGTCAATCGGCGCATTAAATACCTATTGACCCTCGTAAGCTGTTTTATTGGTTTAATAGGTTGCATAGACAGAAACAAACAGTGTTTGAACGTGTCCTCGCTCGAGGACTTTGAAACAGCCAAGGAAATAATTTACAAATCAAGTAGTTTTCATTAAGAAAGTCTCATTGACAGAAATAATGTGTATGATAACTGTAATTATAGTTTTGATACTAAATAATATTAAATCTTTCTTAAGCAAAATTGCGGCAATTGTGTTCCAATCATCTTGAATAAGTCTGCAATAAAATCTATAATGGGCTTTTCATCGTACATTGCCGTCTCGCATAATCGCGTTTATTTTAAAAACTTTCACATTTACTTTGTTTTTACGTCAGGCTATCACGCTACAAGTCAATGCCTCACGTTTAACGATCATTTAATTTCAGTCAAACGCATTTCCACTAACTAATAAACATGATTATAAATAACGAGTATTAATCAAGCGGTTTTTCAGCAATTTTTTTTCAGAAAAATGGTAATGTGAAAAGTTTGTTTTTTTGCAGGTTGGATAGGATAAATCGCGCAGAAAAAGTGGAAAGATTTATATATATATAAATGTCTCGACATCTTCGTAATTGTGTGATTTATAATTGTGCGAAACCATTCTTTAAAACGATTAATATCAAAATTGCTTTGAGACATACTTGAGACATTATAAAAGTCTAGCATTATAAAAGAAACTTGCACTTTGCTCGATTAAATACCGTCGCAATAACCTTGAGAGCTATTCATATAAAGTAATTATTGCGAAGAGAACGTAAAAAATATTCTCCAAAAATACAATTTAAAATATAATTGACTTTAATTACATGCAGCATCGTAATTACAAATAAGACTAAAATCGGAGTAAAAATAGTCAGAGAGCTCTATAATTTCTTGTAAATCCCCTGTGAATTCCCCCCATAAATATTTCCCCGGGAGATATATCTTTTCCCCGAAGAGATTACACTTGTTTAAGACTAACAATAAGAAAATGTGCAGTCTGCGAATACGTTTGACTCATGTCATTAGAAAGAAACGAGAATATCCGGTTTCTCGGCTCTATAGGCAACAAGATACGCAAACCTAAAAAAAAAATCTGCGCGAACCGGTCTGTCTATTTTTGTTTGCCGAATTAATAAAAAAAAAAATGTATAGAATAATGATAATAAAAAATGTAAGAATAAAGTGATGCGATTGGTCAGCGAATCTTCACTTACTCTGTCTTAATTTCCGCGAAAAAAAAAATGCAATTTCTGTTTAATTGATATAACAAATATTATGTCGTGCATCTGAGAAAAAGAAGACAAGTCTAGAATGATCGAGATATTAATGTATTATATAATGTATATTTATATAATGTATCATTGTAATCGCAAAAACAAAAGGTCTAGAATACTCTAGATTACTCTAAAAAATGCGAGATAAATTAATACCGCTTTAACATGATATTTTGGCTACATTCCGAAATTAACTACCAGTACTGGAAATCTATAGTTCACGTCACATACATATATTATAATACATAGTCATTGTCGGAAATCAATAAGCGGAGTCTGCGACGTATTTTTTTTGTTTCGAGATATAATACTAATACTTATATATAATTGAATAAATTCCGCGTCATTTGTATCGACGTACTCGTTTAAATTACTTCTGCGCCATATGCGAGTTAATGTCACTGTAATTATGATTAATTAACTTGTTGCATCGCTGAAACGTCGCTGGCGCATTCATGACGCGCAGAGAGGATGCAGGTATAGCGATAAGTCACCTTGTTAAATGTTTTTAATCAATCAAGATAATACAAAGTTGAAACTAAAGTGGGAGAAATAAATAAGATTAATTCTATGAAGTGTCGATTAATTTTTTGTCGACTGTCTGATCGATTTTTTTTTCAGAATGTTAATTTTACATTTTACATTTTGCGTTGTAAATTCTTCAAGAATGTAATCTTTAATTAGTTTAAAATAAACATTTCCATAGGAAAAATTTTTGATGGAGATTACTATCTTTTCTCTCTTATATATTTTCTCATTCAATATAAAATATTGTTATAAATACGCGTTAATATTTTGTTAAAATTAAATCAATTTGAAATTAAATTGTAAACGAAAGTTTGATATATCTAGTCTGCATATAAAGCTAAATTAAAATAACGAAAAACATGTTGTGCACATTTTCAATCACTTGTAATTCAAAGAAAGCCTCGACATAATCTTTGTTCTAATCAAGTTTATATAATTTCTGAGAATTGTGAATATACGTTTAGCTACTCTGGATTGTTTTTTAATCACTTTCTTGTCAATTTTATCTATCTGGCGATCCTGGAAATTCAAGAATATAAATAACGTTTTACGCGACGTTTGCTCTCGAATATGACCGACACGTGTATCCCCTGTTAGAATGAAAGTTGTTGAATCGAAATTTTCAAGGTCAGCTGATATACGTTTTATAGATTTTTGACCTCTATCAGGGTGTGTGGGCCGAGAGAGTCAGGATGAGAGACGAGAGATGTTGCAGGTCGAACACGTGCGGAGGGAATGTGTGCTTCAGCGATCGCAAAAATGCACACTATGCTTAACCCGCGACTCTTGTGGTATTTGGTGCGCAGACACAATTTCTGCTTTGCGAAATTTCATACTATCCTAGCTTGGTCTCTCACATAAACACACGCCTCGATAGCGTAAGCGAAAATCACAACTGATATTCCTTCGATATACGTTCAAGATACGATCTAAATAATCTCGTTTTACAAGGTATCCTATAAATAGCTGCAATACTACGCGGTTCATACGTGTAAACAAGAAAAGAAAAAACAAATAGAATAAAAACGAATAAAATAGGATTTAAATAAAATGACGAGGTAAATCATTTTTCTGTGAATGATGATTATGCATCGAAAAATTCATTGTAATCACTGACGTAGGAACTGTCATTTATATCAATATAGATTGAAAAAGGTATGATTTGTATTGCATAAAATATGTGACAAAAACATTGCGTTGATTAATGATAACGTGATTTATAATCGCCGTTTAATACTAATTTCAAAGTTTGCTATAAGTTTAAAATTAGCTCGTGTATTTACGTCACTAAATGCAAAGTATGTATGAATATTAAATGTTAAAAAAATAACTAGACAATGTGTAACATAGTATACAATAATGCTCTTTTGAAGAAATAGCAAACCAGGAAGGTTTTGTGTCTCTGCGACAAAATATATTATGATTCTGCTCAAAATATGTTTCTTTGAAAAATATGCTGATTGAACGTAACAAAATTCGATTATTATATAAATAAACAAATATAAACATTTTTGTATTATTATCAAAAAGGAATAACATTATGTTCCGAAGTTTTGCAGATTTCATCAATTGATTTCATCAATTGATTTCATCAATGTGAAAAATGTCCATGACATAAATTTAGCAATAATAAGATACATGGTGAATATTTTGCGAGAATTTTAAAGTAAGAAATTTTTTAAACGCATCACAAAAAGCGAAATAATTTCTTGATATAAGGATATATTCTTATATAAGGATGACAGTTCCATATTATTCCAATAAATTCAATGATATGATACTTTAATATAATATATAATAATATAATATAAATTTTTCATTTTTCGCTTGCTTTTATGTATTTGTATATGTTATGTATTTTATCGTCCAATTGTCAATTATCAATTAATATTTCAAAAAGATGAAATACTCATGGAAAAAAATTATAAAAGCGACAAAAAAAACAGCAAAACAATTAATATTTTATGATTAATACATCTATTTAATTATAGAAGCACACATTATTGATTTGATTAATGGTACATAATTATAGCATATCTGAAAATCCTTTCTTATGCATTATCAATAGTTGTTCTATTGGTCTTCTCATAACTCATGCGCGATAGCGAATATTTACAGAGTGAGATTAAAGTAATTTTAGAAATTGCCCCCGCAATCTCTGCGACAGGCTAACGATATTATTGAACCAAACATGGTTGTAAGTACAAGTGCACCACGTCTTTGCAACCTTCAGTCTAATGTAATGTTGCAACAATCGTCTATCATAAATTGAGCGCTTAAAAATTGCTCAAATTTTTATCAAAGACATAGTCATAACATGACATTCAATCAAGAATATCGAGCAAAATTTTTTCATGTATTATCTTGGTCATGCGTGAAATATCATCCGCTACGATTCCGCATGCTAAAGAATTTTACTTGATACATAATTTTATTTTTGCGGCAAATATTGTACTTATATGATATTAATGAAAATTAGTGATATTTCTTTTAAAATTCAATCCAATTTTTTTATCTTCAGCAAAAGTATTCTTTTCCACGTGACTTTATTATATTTTAATAATTCTAACATGAAACTTTCTCCATTAAAATCGAGTTATTAATTCTAAATTAAACGATTAAATTTTTTTTTATATTTTAATCGCTTTTACTTTTCTTAAAGCAGTATATATTTATGTATATATATAAATCGGAGAAATATCACTTTTAAATGTAAACATGATTTAATAATTAGATCAATACCTTTGTGTGCAATAAATTTCTGCAAAAGTTTAAGATTATTCGAGATATGATTTTTTTAAGACAAATAAATTACATCGCGATTTATATTAAACTGAAAAAATTAGCAAAAAATTTAAATCGACAAAAAGAGCGATCTGCGTTTTTATGAGCAAACTTACCACGGAAAATCGATCGTAACAGATGGCAGAAGTTTTTGTCGCATCTGTGATATACTATATGCCAATGACTTTTTTCAATCGAAAATGTTCGCGATAAAAATCATCACAATCGTAAAAATCGTCCTTGCGAGTAGGAAAACCATTTGCGTGGTCGTATTACGTCGTACATCAAATGTTTCTTTTCTAGCCGCTAATAAATAAAAAATTCCGTTGCAATCGCGCGTGCAATGATTTTTGCATTAAAATGGTGATATCGCTTAAGATAGTACGATACTTATCGCGATATGCAAAGAGACAAGCGAGTTCATTTTTTCGATCGTGAGAAAGCGCTATCTCTTTTTTCCTGCCTCTCTCTTTCTCGCAAATGAACGAGTCTGTAATGCGAAGCACTGGAAATGATGATAGAGTTGAGTTATTTTTATAATTATAACAAAAACTGAATGAAAATAAGGCAGTTATTTCTACCAGATAGTAATTTCTGACTATTTCTGTAGCATTTATTTCCGTATTACAGAACATACATTTTCAAATATATATTTTCTTTGATCTTCTATGAAAAACTTACTTTAATTCATTATTTTCAGCACTTCTTGTATTACGCAATGACTATATACGCACTGAGAAAATTTTCTCTTAGAATTTACGCTGAAAATCATGGTAATCGTGGGACAATATATGATATGAAAAGAATTTTATGAGAATTTCTCTGATTAATATTTATCACAATAAAAATAATAATATCTATCACAATAAAATATAAAACATGTTTGATTAATTTTACTAAACTGCATAGTAAAATTAATCAAACATATTTTATATTTTATTGTGATAGATATTATTTTCATTGTGATAAATATTAATCAGAGAAATTCTCATAAAATTCTTTTCACACCATATTGTCCCACGATTATCATATAATTTTCAGGATAAATTCTGAGAAAATTCTATCCGTGTAAAAAAAATTAAATGTTTTTGTAAAATTAACTCACCATATTTGTATATAGCTCATTGCCAGTTGCAGTTCTGGATTCGAATGAATATCAGGAAGATTCATCTTTCGATGATTGATGTACTTGGTCCGATTTTTCACACACGTATCGAGTAACTAATATAAGCCGCACTTATTCCGGCACGATTTCTCCGCGGTTTTGCTGCAATTTTAAGATATATATATTTTTAAAGGAGTTTTGCGATGCAACTTTCTTCATGTGAGAAGTTAAAGTTGATTCTTTTTCAAAAATAAATTCTAGTTAAAAAGCATCTTTCTCTCTAAAGACTAATATATTCAAGTTAAAAAGAATTAAATTTTGCGTCCATCTTTGGCTGCAATTCGCTTGATGCTGCAAATGCTCCGAAGCGTTCTTCTTCATACTTGGAAGCATTTGTAGCGTCAAGTGAACTGCAGCCTTTGTGTGCCGCGATTGTTCATTCGGTGCCAAAGGGCCGGTCTCACCATCTCCGATTTCATCAATCGGCCGATTAAACTACATCTTTGTCTCTTTCCAGCTACGTTCTTAAAAAGAGACAAAGATATAGTTTAATCGGCCGATTGAAGTTAATCGGAGATTGCGAGACCGCGGCCCATGGCGAAACTGGCCCAAATTCAAACTATTCCATCTTACGAGAAATAATAGAAAACATTCAAGAACCTTGATAGTTATGAAATACGCCGACGTTATTGCGATATTCTCAAGACAAATATAAGTCATTATCGAAATTAATTAAAGAAACAATCGAAATTATCTCACCTCTGAACGAACGTACGTTCATCACGCGTCTCCATACTCGCCGGAAAAGGACGCCGCCTATAGGAAACTTTTCCAACTCGAGTTTCGCGCGCCAAAACACATGGAGTGTGTTAGAAAATCTGCCTGTCGTTTGCACAATCGGTCGTCAGCCAATCGGAGACGTTTGCTCCGCTCGTTCCGATTGGTCGATCGAACGTTACTCTAGCGGCTGACATATTTTCGAACGCGACTTGGAGGCGCGGAAAGAATTTCGAGGTTGGCAGCAGTGCGCGAAATTAAACCGATACCGGTTTGAAAATCGGCGATCAAGTGTTGTTGTGTTTTGCTCACAATCAGCTGTGTGTGCGAGAGAATTTGTAGGAAAAACGGAAACATGGAGAAGAATTCGTTCGTATCTTCCTCGGATTATTTCAACAAATTGCGGCACAAGACGCGTGAAATCGACGAGGGCATCGATAAGCTGACCGAGACCTGGAAGATGCCGCAACTCCTCATCGGAGGCTACGCAGAGCGAACCGTCGAGACGGATGCGTGCTTGAACGAATTATCGAAATCTCTTCAGGATACTCGCGTGAGTGCTACTGCAAATTATTATTCAATGTTGCGAAATGCCGGCAATTTTTTTCTATGCAAAATAAAAAATTCAAGTAATTAAATCATCACCTTCAATTCAGCAAGTTATACTACTATGTTAAAAAATGATAATATAATATATTATATCGTTAATGTGTTATATTATAAATAAATCCCGAGCAAAATTTTATATGAATTGTGTAATTAATTATGTTAGGGTAAAATGGAGAAATTTCAATCAGAATTCAACTCATCATCACTGGAAAATATGGATCAATTATTAAATGATTCAAAAAAGATATATCAAGATTTGAAGGAGCAATGTGACAATTTGGATATTGTTCTAGCAGAGTATGGCTATTGTTATAAAGAGAATGACAGTATGCAAAAAAAACATTGTCGGTAATATAAGACAACTTCTATTTTATTATTAGAAGAAAAATTGTCCTAAAAGAAATTGAATACTTGTCATTTTGTGTGCATGATATATACACACACATACACACACACACACACATATATTACAGAAATGAATTTTTTTTTCTCTTTTTAGAGATGATAGTAAAGATAGCACAAATGAAAGCATTTTAAGACCTCAAAATGTGTCTGATTTGGAAATCGAATTTACACCACACCTTACATGGAGATGCAAGGCTAAGTCCAAGGAAAATCAGATATTTCCAGCATAATCTATGAAGGATAGTAGGATTCCTCTAGTTTATGCTGAAATAAATATCCAATTCACTAACGAGATGCACCTCCATGTAAAAAGCTTATTTATGAGCTATATACAATTGTGTAAAAATCAAATTATTTGGAACATCTTACAAAAATATTTTAAAAAGATAGTTTTCATTTCAGTATTTCTTCTCTGAGTTTTCATTCGTAAGATATCTAGATAAAAAACAATATTAGTATACTTTTAAAAATCATAAAAGACGGAAGTATAGACTAGATTTTTATATATATTTTTGTTAATAAATGTATAAATAAAATATATAATTAGGGTATTATACTTAATATAAATATTGTATTATATAATTATAATACAATAAATATGTGAAAAAATTGTGAAATGTTTAATTATCTTTAAAATATGTATATACTTTTATAAGGAAGAATTTTATAGCTGGAGTTTTATAACAAAAAGTATCAAATAAAAAAGAAATTTTTAAAATGGCATCTCTCTCTTGTCATAACTTTAGGATAGAAGTTAATCATATATATGTATATATGAACACTTAACCTAGTTCAATTTAAATTCTAACCTTAAAACTACTAGTAAAACGAGTAGAACTGTTAAAAGTGACGCTCTGTTTATCGACATATAAATTATCGAAATTATAAATTACTGATTTAATTAGAATAATAGATAAATTGATTTCGTGATGGGTAAGTTAAATATTACTGAAGCTTATTTAAATATATGCATACATTATGTGAGTTTCTGGTATACATGAGTTTATGATTGACTTTGCAGGAAATAAGAACAAACTTTGTCAGCATAAAGATATTTTTGAACGAATGAATTATTTATATCAGGTATATATATGATTATAAAATTTATTATCCTTTAATAATTTTGACTTAGCAAAAAAGACAATCTGGAAATATATTAATGTTGCTATTATCATAAAAAATTTCATCACAGGCTAGTCGTCTAATGGCATTAATAGATAAATGTACAGCATCATATCTTGGTAATAATATGGTGGGTTGTGCCAAAAAAGCAGTATTACGCATGTAAGTCTTTACATATTAGGTCTCTCTGAAAAGAGAATTATATATATAAAAGATTCTTGTATTAGTGGAGATTATCGATTTCTCTAGGGAACCAAATTTAAAGAGAAGTATATGTAAATGTTGTCAAACTCCACTTATACCTGGGGAGACAGCTAGAGTCAGATTAATATCAAAGCCTATAAAGAGGGTCAAATGGACATGTCTAACTTGTATGAATACTAAACGATTTCCTGTGAAAAATGGATACAAATTGTGGCTTGATCAACCGGAAGTAATAATCGAGACGTTAGATTATACACCAAAACCAAAGAACGAAAATATTAAAAAATCTGATGCCCCTGAGAAAATAAAGGAGAAAGAAGTAATTGTTAAAAATTTAGAAAGTGTCAGTACACATGTCTGAAGCAAATCCATTATTAACTTAAAATCTCTGATGTACGAATATTTTTTATTAATGACTTACATAAAATATGTTACAATATTACAATAAATTTGTAATTAATAAACAGATACTTTTGCTAACTGGAATATTCATAACCATCTAGTAATATCATGATACCGATAATAGTTTTACATTAAATGTATTCTTAGAAATAACTCGTAAGTTAAGTTACTGTTGTTATCGAGTACGTAGTTGCGATACGTTTTTTACGGCAAGCGATATCCGCAGGGAATTCCCGAGAGTCACTATCTGTCTTCTCAGTCGAGGACGGTTTATGGAGATACTATTAAAGTGTAAATTTGACACAATTTCTCAAAGGCAAGATATTATTTCGCCCTAATGACACAATGGAATTCGCTGCGAATGTCATTACTTCATCTAACTATGATATGACTATGTCCGCCCATCGCCAGCGACTCGTGCAAAACCATTACGAGTTAATAAATCATTGCACTCATACTCGGGCGCAATCAAATCACAGTTTAATCGGGAAGAAAAAATATCAGTCGTTTAAAACACATACTACACATACCTTAAATAAATACACTAAATACAATATAACTTAGAAATTGTATGCGCTATCTTAATTATTGTGCACTTATAGCAACAATGGCTCGATTACTTGATTGACCGGATACAACAACTGCATCGTGTAGATGCCAAAAATGTGGCAGTGATCGTTGTAAAACGTACAATTTGCGTTTATTCACGGTTGGAACGCATGTACGTAACTTCGGAAACGCATAAATACTAAACTAATGAGGAAAATAATACAAAAACTGGGCTGGACGGAATCTACACATTCACTTATATACATATATCTGTCGTGCCAAGCTTCGGTCGAGTTATCTCACAGTGCCTATTTTATCTCTAGCTTATATTCCTTCTTCTCACTTTTTCTTTTTTTTTTTATGGTTTTCTTTTTGATTCTCCTAAAAAGTAGGTCTAACAGTAAAATCAGACGGGACCCCAGGTTGGCAACGCACACATATATACATGCACACACCAGCTACAGGGATTAATTACTCCAGTAATATTGACTTGTGTCGTTCGTCGTCACTCTTCATCTCGAGTTCTTCGCAAGCTCTTGCGGAAGAGTTTAAAACTGAGAATGGCAAAAGTCACGTATAAGTGAGAGGGAAGGAACGAGGGCAGATCTCGCGAATGTCGTGTCGCTCTTCTCTACACGCGTCTACTCGCAGGACAAACCCGACCAATATTTAACTCGGTTATTGTCAAAGAGGTGTGTGCATGCGAGTCGCCCGAGGAGTCGCTCCGAAGAGTGCGCGTGCAATGAACAAGAGCCGCGGACAAAGAGGTACAACGTACGGCGACGGAGCTTATTTTAAAGATGGAAAGTGGAAGGAAGAGGGATGGCAAGGGGAGGGCTGAAAATGCCCGCGTAGTCAGAGTCAGTTTATACTAGTCCCGAAACAAATTGGGGCTGGCCATCGCGATCGAGCGTCAACTGCGGCATCACGTTCGGAGAGGGCTGGAAGGTTGATCCTTGAAAACCCATTGCCGATTCGTATAACTAAAACAAAATAAAACAATGTATGTAGAAATTATAATTTACAGTTTTACAGGCTAGTCACACTGACAGTCATTAATCCTACTTGTCTTTTTTATGTGCATATTGGTTTTCGAAATAATAATTACGAATAGAACTATGTCAAATATTTTTATAATATATATATATATTTTTCTGCTAATTTCTAAGCCATGCAATTGATATAGATTATCATAATTTGCATTTACATCATATCGTCAAAACTATATGATAAAAGAGAAGACTCTACTAATCAGAGTTAATCGAGTCTGCCAGTGTAATGAGGCCTCGCAGTTACAATGTTACTCATTAGATTTACTTGGCGTACATTATGATTTCCTGGAAGCGTGGTGTAATCCGGCGTGGTCGGACGATGCCTGTTTGTAGGCAACGGATGCTGTATAGTGGCATAAGTGTTATCTTGAGACGTGTCCCCCATACCGACACTTACACCACTGCCGCGTCTCTCGCCACCGAGACCGCCTTCGGGTTCACTAAACACTTGCATCGTTAACTCTTGCTCTTCGTAGAGTTTCAGTTTTCTACAATCAGGGAAATATTTCGTCGTATATCACGCGTAACAGTAAAACTCTTACAAAGTTGCTGAAACAAGACTTACTGCTCGATCCACAAGGGATTCTCCGTCGTGTTTAATTCGTCGATGATCTGTTTCTTAATTAGGCCGTCTTTCTTACGTATATCATTTGGCACAGTTATTACCCTAAAATATCGGATGTAGATATAGTATATCGGAAAAGAAGTCTATATTTTTTTTAACGTTTAGATATTCTTACCAATGGCGTAAACAGCAACAAACTACTGTAACAGTGACTGCTCCTACGAGCAAAACAACTAAGAGAGCTATTAGAGCAGCGAGTGCAGGATCAAAAGGTTCTTCTTGAACTCCAGCGTATGCCGGCTGAAATAAAAATAAATTATAGTGCGTATTTATCAATATGTTTGGATAATTGTACAAAGTAATTTTATTTTCTTATATCGCAAGATAATTCACTCCATACTTTCCATAATTTATTTCATAGTTTGCAAGTAATCGTATTTGAGAAAACTATAATATTATATTACGATTTAAAATGCAGTACTCACCACAACATTCTCAATAGCAAATCCGGTATAATAGTGCTTCAAGAAATCGTATTTCGCATCGATAACCTTGAGTACGTGAGGAATTGGTGCGATGGTTTGAGTTTTCGGTTCGACAACATGCAAATACATGTCACACCTATCAAAAAAAGATACAGATTACGTGCAATATTTCTTACAAATCAGTGTAGATCAAGATATGAGAGTGAGTGGGTGAGAGTAAAAATTATATTTATACATCATTACCATTCTCTGCGAATATGTCCAGAAGCGTCAACGTGATATCTAATGTCGTCTACTACAACTCTGCTTTGTGTGGCGTTGGATAATTCCGAAACAATCTCGTCGCGCTCGCTATTGACCTCCTCCGGAGGCCGAGACAGTATGACTCGTATTAACTGAGACGGTTCAAACACCCATACCTGCAAAACAAATAAAAATTAATTGAAAAATTGCAAAGTAGAAGCGAATATCTCATTATTAACACTCTATTATTAAACATTAAAAATTATTTACAGAATAAAAAAAAATTTACACCGGGAAAACTTACGTGAACTCTGGTCATCGCGTATCTTTCCGGAATTGCCGTTTCTTTAGCGATAACTTCGACAATAAATCTATCTTGATTGTATTCCGCCATGTATCCGCTCGTAACGAGTTTGCCATCCTGAGTGACATTGAACGGACTCGGAACTATAGAGCCGCTCGGCTTTTCCGAACCGTATTTATAAAGATTCGCGCTAGCGACATAGTAATGGAGAGTGCCATTGTCACCTACGTCCAAGTCGGACGCGGTTACCTTAGTCACGAAGTCGTTTATATTCGCCATAGAATTTACCCCGGCGTAATAATCATTGCGTTCGAAGATCGGCGGATTATCATTTTCGTCTAGCACGATTATCGTCACGTTTACGTGTCCGTGCTCCGGATTGCGAGTCAATGGCTTGCCAGATTGCGCGGGATTGATGTAGAGATCGGGATCATTAGACGCGAGAATGGAAAGGACGTACTTGTCTCTCGTCTCGCGATCAAACGATTTATTCGCGTAAATGCTACCATCGGATTTGTCCATGTAAAAGGCATATCCTTCGTTTCCTGTACAAAAATGAACAATATATTTATAAGGATACGAAGTAAATCTTAATTAGCAATATGTATTTATTTGTTGACAATTGAAATGAAAAATCAACTAAAGCTTCGTAATTAAAAATTATCCTTTATTTATTGAGTACGAACACAAAAAATGATGTTTAAACATAATTTTTTATGTGTTCATGCTCAACAAATAAAGGCTAATTATATATAATGTATAACAATATTACATTTATACATATATTTACCTGCTTCTATATAATAGTATACTTTGGCATGTCTGCCTTCATCCTTGTCTTCCGCTGTTACTTTGCCGATAAAATAATCTTTCGGTCGATTTTCTGACACATGAAAATTATACTCTTCGTAAAATTGTGGCACGTTATCGTTCGTATCGACTAGCTGAACTGTTAATAGCCGTAATGTCTCGTAAGCTGTAGGACTGCCGTGATCAGCTGCTACAAGAACAAGCTGAAAAAAAATTTCACATAGAATCCCAATCATTCGTTTAGAAAAAATGATTTAACATATTATTTACCTCAAATTTGCTCTTAATTTCACGATCGAGAATGATCTTCGAACGAAGTTCGCCAGTCTCTTGGTCTATAGAGAATTCCTCGGTTTCCTGAACGTTTCTATTGCCGACTTTTAAATGATAGCTAACACGACCATTTTCGCCGGGATCTCTGTCGATCGCTTTTACGGTCAATATTAGGTAATTCGGAACACCTGCGTTCTGGAAATTGATATCATCTTTTTATAGTATATATTTTATAGTTAATATAATTATACATATTATAAAATATGTATAATAAATAAATAAATATTATAAAATATGTATAAATAATTATATATACGCGTATATTTTTATATTTTAGTTTTTAATTTAGTTAAAATTCGTAAACTTTATTTTGTGCAAATAGAAAATGTTTTTTTAAACATACCTCCGGTACTTCTACGGTCGCGTTTGTCAATTCCGGCATCACAAATTGCGGTTTATGCTGATTCACCGGAGTAACTCTTATGTCGACATAACACCTGTCCGAATGTGGACCATTTCCGGCACCATCGCGTGCTTCGACCTCGATTCTGTAAGAACCGGCTCTGCCGAGAAGGGCGGCCGCGGGATACAGGATGCCGGTTTCGCGGTTTAGCGAAAATGATTCATTTTCGTTCCCATTGATGATTGTATACCAGACTTCGCCATTCGTTCCTTCATCTTGATCTACAGCTCGTACCTTAAGAAGCGACACAATTAAGTGATTTCGACATATATATAAACGTTTACAATTTAAACGCTAGAAATCTCGTGAAAATTTTAAAAATATTAAAAGTTAAAAATTGAAAAAGATGATTTGATCCATCGATATTTTCTTTACGAAAAGATTGTAATTTTAAACTTTGTAACAATTTTATCAAACTTTTGTGTTACATTATATAGAAAATTCTACTGTAATTGAAAAAAAAAGATGATATCATTTTGCAACATTATAAATTTTTATTTTATAAAGTTACTTATTAGGCATCTTTAATACTGTTTTAAACATTAGATTTTAAATAATACCTGCAGAATAGGTGCTGGCGGATTAACAGATAAATTCTCCGCGACGGACGCTCTGTAACTATGTTGCGAGAATATCGGTCTGTTATCATTTTCGTCAATTAATTTGACAACTACTGGCACAGAGGTGCTTCGTCGAGAATTGACATGAGCACCGTCGCTGGCCATCACCGTTATAGTGATTTCCGGTGTCATCTCTCTGTCGAGAACTGTGGCACCACCCACGGTAATCTCTCCGGTTTCGTGCCCTATAATAATTGCATAAATGTTTCATACTTAGAACAAGAAAAAAGAGAACAAAAAAAAATAATTTGAACTATTATAGTTAACGCAAACTCTAGCTTGAATTTAATATATTTTTACTTCTTACATCATTACAGTATAATCAATCAATAAATTTTAACTTACCGATGTTAAAGTCAGCTGCGTGTTCGCCAATTAAGCTATAGCTGACATCGCCAAAAGACCCTTCGTCGCCATCCGTAGCTTTCACGACGGTAACACGAGTGCCAGGTGGAGAATTCTCTTTCACTGTCGCGTTATACAGTTCCTTCTCGAATTTCGGATCTTGATCGTTCACATTGATCACAGTGACGGTGACTTTCGCGGTCGTGGAAAGTTGGGGCACTCCGGAATCGTACGCGACTACCATGAATTCCAATTGCTTCGTTTCCTCGTAATCGATCACTTGACTAGTTCTTACGATTCCTGTGAATAAAAGCGGCACAATGCTCGGAATAAATGTATTTTAGTATTTCAATAATGAACGATTATTATAGATTAAATATCTGACGTCCTCCTGTTTTAGAGTGCATTCGATTTATTCTTTCTTGATTATGATCTCAGCAAAGCTCTGGCTGGCTCATGAATAATTTCATGATTTATTTTTCTATATCAAGAGGAAGTCAAGAACATTTCACGTAAATTGATATATCGAAAATTCCATCGAGAGCTTTTGCAAGATTCCTTTGATATGTCACGAGAGTAAAATGTTACTTTAATAATATGTCAAACCGTTGTAAATTGGTTTTCGACGATGCCTTTCGCGGAACAGGTTTACGCGAGATTGACACGGAGATTTTAGATGTGAGCAACTTACCGGTAATATTATCAATATTGAAGTAAGGGCTCGGCGGATCGATGGCGTATCCCGCTATGTTACTATCAGCGTCTGTCGCCGTGAAAGCTCCCACGACAGCGCCGGTGGGTTGCTCCTCTTGCATCTCTATCAGATAACGGGGATTTCCTCGGGTCCAAGGCTTCAAGAATTCCGGCGCCATATGGTTTACGTCAATGATAGTGACTACTAGTTTACCTGTTAAAAGACGTGCATCATGTAGGAATGATAAAGAGTATTCCGCATTCTCCTTTCCTTGAACATTTATTTTATTTACCTCGTCCTTGCTGTAATGTGGGCGCCGTGGTGTCGCTTACAACAATCGTAACGCTTACCGTAGCAGCTATGTCACGATCCAGGCTGCGAACGACGGAAACTTGTCCCGTAGCGCGATCGACTGCAAAGAAGTCCTAAGGGAACGAATAAGCATGTTAAAAAGATAAATGGATAAAAGGATAAAGGAAATATTTTATTTATAAAAGAATATAATAAATATAATATTATATATTATATAATATAATATGTAATATATTATATAATATATAATAATATTATATAATAAGAATATATTAAATAAATTGCACATCTCTACAAACTGAAAAGTTTATTAGAGTTTAATTAGGAATTTACGCAGAAAAAAACTTTTATAAAAAATATATAGCATATATTTTTTTTAACGTATCCGAGAACAATTTTTTATTTCTATTTTTTATAAAAATTTCTACGATAAACTTATTACGTGGATTGAAAGATTTTTGAATCGAAAAGTTAAAATGAAAATATCCGTGGTACCCTGAAAGACTTGCTGTCGTTGACGCGCTGGCCGTTTCTGTCAATAGCGGTGATTGGCTCGGAAATGGCAAAGTTCAAAGCTTCGAGATTCGTGCTATCCGGATCGGTGGCTTTCAATGTTGTGAAAACGGTGCCAATTGGCGTGTCCTCTGTAACTTCAGCTCGTTGCGTTTCGGGCGTGAAATACGGGGCCTTGTCGTTGCTGTTCTCAACCTCGATCATCAGCGTCGTCGTTCCGGTCAGACTTGGTGTTCCTGAAATAAAAAAGACAAGTGTCACGTAAAGAAATAAATTGTAACTATTTTAACTTAATGTTAAAGTTATTCCTCACAAAATACAAAATTTTATTCCCAATCATCTTGTTTTATAAAGAAAATTATAACTATAAGACTTTCAAATGTCATAATTGTCTCTTAATTTTATTTATCATTCGGAGACAATAATTTTACCTTTATCGAACGCTATGACTTCTACGTGATACGTATTCTTCTCGTCATAGTCCAACTTTCTGGACACCATGACGACGCCAGTGGTCTCGTTGACAGTGAAATCATCGAAAGCTCCTTTTTGTATTCTATAGACTAATTCTGCATTAACTCCACTGTCAGCGTCTGTCGCGGTTACCTCTTCTACGACAGTTCCTGTCGAAATCAAATATAATTAACCACATTAATTAATCACAATTTTATGACAGTGGTGAAATGCTTCGCGATAGGAATGTAAATCCCTTTTGTAGGGCTTTGAATCCATTTAGTAGTGCTTCTGATGAACATTATTCGGAATCCCGAGTTACATTCGCGAGATTGCGCACAATTGTTGTTAAGCATAATCCGGATACTCACCAATCGGCGATATCTCCGCGATACTGGCCGTATATATATCGTGCAGGAACACGGGCGCGTTGTTGTTAACGTCGCGCACGGTGATGTTGACGAGGGCGGAATCGACGAATATACCGTCGCTCGCCTGTATCGTCAGGGCGATCCAGTCGTGGGTGGCATTAGTCATATCGACCGGGCTCCTGACAGTGACTTCGCCGGTGTCCGGATCGACGGCGAACAGACCCAGCTCATTACCGCCCACCAGGGTATACGTGATCTTGGATGTCTTGTCCTTGTCTCGCGCCTGTACCTTCAATTCGGGCTCGAATTTCTCGGCACCCTCGTCTACCACCGCGCGATACTTGTCCTGCAGGAAACGCGGCGGACTGTCGTTCGCGTCTATCAAGCTGATGCGCAATGAAACGCTCGTCGTTTGTCCTTCCCCATTGTCGTCCGTCGCCTAATGAAAGAGAGAAGAGGATTTGTTCAACCGCTATTGTCGCTATTGTTTGCATTATAAAATATTATATCAATATCTCTCTAGTTTATATGTATATCTTTTAACATAATATTATATTAATTAATTATATATTATATTAATTATATATTATACTGATTATATATTATATTGATTAATATTTAATATAATATTAATTATGCCTACGTTATTATTATACAATTATGTACAATACCTTGTAAGTGAGGAAATATTCTGTCTGTTGTTCGTAATCTAGACACGGCGACGTACCGGGCGTTGGGCAGGATGCGACGGTGATGCTGCCGGTCTTCTTGTCGATCGCAAAGTGTTCTGCGCCCTGGCCGAGTAATTGATAGACTATGCCGGCAGTGCCAAAGCTACGGAACACGGAATCATGACGTGTGAATGAGGTAAGGAAATCGCGCTTTGAAGTCTCGTGGAACAAAGCGCGTCTTTGTTCAATTAACAAGTCCTTACCGCCCGCTGTCACGATCCTTCGCTGTGATCGTTATAATTGGGCTTCCTGGAGCCGCCGTCTCGGACACCGCAGCCGTGTATGTCGGATTACTAAAGGAAGGTGCGTTATCGTTTGCATCCGTGATGGAAATCGTTACCGTCGCCGTAGACGAGAGCTTCGGGTTCGTATGAACTTCCTCGGCGACGACCTAGAAACCATAATTGTCGCAACGTGTTTATTTTTCATCCAGTTAAAGAAACGAATTTGGAATTCTTATCAATTTGTTTAATTTAAAAAAAAGAGAGAAATAGAATCTGATAGTATTATAATAAATTATTGCGCACAAATGTATCAAATGATTGAAATCGTAATTATTAATGAAATTTTATTCTAATCGATTTGTGTATGTGTATATTATAGTTTTTATCTATTGTATTCAATCTTTTATGCGTGAAATTATTCTTCTTTTGGAAATGATAATAATTCTATTTATATAGGAAGTATCTGGAAAAAAGACTTTACAGTTGACTTACCAAAATAATGAATTTTCGTTGATTAGGATTTTCATAGTCGAGGGAGCCGTTCGTAACGCGAATGTTCACAGACGTGCTACCAGTCGCCAGCACCGGCTCCACGATAAACGCACCTGTTATATCTTCCAGACGCAGGGAGAACACGGAGTTTAAGCCCTTAAAGTGGAAAGCGGTTTTATTCTCCGCCGCGAGCGAGATAGAATCTCTCTCTCCGGAACCAGAAGAGCGAAATGAGACGTGTGCGCGCAAATAACGAGAAACGCGGTAACGTTTATACCGCGACCAGCGATCGATACGACGAACTGCAACGAGTGTAATGATAATTTGAATTTTATCGAAACTTTATAATATATTATGAATTATTTATACTTGACGTTTTCCATTTGCGCTGCCATTAAAGCGGCATTAATTTAATAAGCGGACCGAATTAAATGCGCGCACTGTAAAATAGCGCGATGCCTTTCCGTTCGTCGCCATTGTTACGGCATATATATATATATATATATATATATATATATATATATATATATATACAATATATATGTATATACACGTCGAGCTTTACACAGAAACTCGAATACATTAATATGAATGTCGCGTTAACAAGCGTTTTAACGTTATACCAGATTTTCTCTTGATTTTTCGACACGGCAATAATTAATGCATTTGCATGGAATCGCTGACCGGGTTGACGAACGGATGCAGCAGTAGCGGCATCACTATTCCAGCAGTCCCATTTCGCTCGACCGGATGATCCAGGAGAGTGTGCATCAGGTGACGAGTGGCAATGGGCTAAATCGACGTGCACTCACAACATCCGGATCTTTCACCGTCATGTCCAGATGCGGCAGCGGCGTGCCATCCGGCACGTTTTCTGGGATCTCGATGTTGTACTCGCGCCGATTAAACGTAGGAGGTTCGTCGTTGACGTCCTTAATCGTCACGGTCGCCTCGGCCGTCGATACCGTCAATTTGTCGTTGCCAGGCATGCCGTCGATCAGCTCGCGAGCCTTCACGATCAGCGTCAGGACGCCCGTGGAGTTTTCCAGCGCCTCTCGGTCCAGCGGCTTCGCCGTCCTTAGCTCGCCCGTGTCGTCGTCCAGCAGAAAGTAATCGAACGGATCTGCAAACATAGACATTGAAATCGTGATGTAAAAGCTTATTGTGAAAGTAAGCCTGCAATTTTTTCTATTTGTAATTTTTCGTTGAAAGAATCTCTTGTGTCTTCAATTCTGAATTTTACAAAATTTTGCATCCGCGGCGAATTTTTTTATTATTAAATTATATTAAATTATATATAATAAATTTTATAATATATATATATATTTAATATGTATTTAAATTTTAAATTATGTGAAGGTGAAATCTGACTCTAAATTTGATTTAAAAATGAGATTATAATCTCTTACGCGATTTGAATATGGAAAAAAGATGAGATTAGACTCACTGGTGACCAATTCATAGATCATCTTCCGCGGCATACCCCTGTCGCCGTCTCGTGCCTTCACGGTCATCACGAGGGTCCCGATGGGATCGTCCTCGCGTACTACACCTGTTAGCGAATCCAGAAATTCCGGCGGACTGTTCTGAATATC
Source organism: Prenolepis imparis (assembly GCF_030444845.1). NCBI lineage: Eukaryota > Metazoa > Arthropoda > Insecta > Hymenoptera > Formicidae > Prenolepis > Prenolepis imparis. The sequence continues at coordinate 12,404,591 of NW_028141162.1, read as the reverse complement.
CGCTACCTTGATCTCCACGCCGGTGGTTCCATTGTTCAGGCCGTCCTGCGGACAAAATTCGCACGTTCAGTTGTCGTTCTTCTCGTGGGATTCTTGAGTGCATAAGTTAGTTCAGCTTCTACAAAGTTCAATCTGCTTCGTATTCTCGACTCTTGACATCTCTTTGAGTCGCAGATCTATTTTAAAAAATTAATGCAATTTTTAGCATAAATATTTTAATTAATTAAATATTGTCAATTTTATTAATAATAAATTATTAATAATAAATAATAAATAAAAATACTTGTAATATATTTGTAAAACAACTTTACTTTGTTACAGATCCGGAGATCTTCCGAGAATATTATCTTCAAACTCTCAAAAATATAAATTCGTCACTAATGGAAATTAATATAAGAACGTATCGAAAAAATTGTATTTTAAAACTTCGCGCCTTTTCTCGGAAATTTAGTTTATAAAAGTTGGTAACCCTGCTAAATTACATTTCCCTAATATCGAGAAGGCAACCCTTGAGAAATTCGCAACTTACTTCAGTTTGTTCATACACGGTTTCCGCATAAACGCCACGACGGTCCTCGGAGAGTCGAGAATCCAAGTTTTAGTTAGCGTGTATATTTTGCCGAAGTATATTCTCTCGTGATAACTTGACAATTTTTTCATCTATCCATTACGCAAACCAACGAGACGGAGAAAAGAACGAGGGTTTATTTATTCCTGAGTGAAAAACGTTTAGACGAGGTAAGTTTATTTTCAGCGACGATTAACCTTATGCGAAAAAATGGCAGACTTATTTCTGAAATAAAAGAGGCATAAAAAATCTAACCGTTCTCTCATTTCCGACTTATCTCACAATCGTCGGAAAACTTTCAGTCGTATTAATGTGTGTGTCTGTTTCGCGCCTTTTTCATCGCCGCCATAATGGTCCGCTATCGCGCGCGAAGCGCCATACCTTCCCTTGCAAGAGGACGATACTTCAGTCGCTTCCGGAGAGAGAACGCGTAATTAAAATCAATCTCCGCTCGCGCGCTCACACGTAAAGAGCTTTCGTCGTCGCACGACGTGTTGCAAGTGACTGTAATTATCTCTTTATACGTGATCTCTCGCACACACGTGAGTATACGACGAGGATGACGTTCCAAGCGCGCGCGCGACATTGATTAATTAATTCTTGCCGCTCCGAGTCTCTCTTCTCGCTTAAATATGAAAGAAAAATCTCTATTTTTTGCGACCCATCTCTACACGTCTTTCTCAAATTATTTGGTTAATTTTTTATTAATCTTTCCGTCTTAAATTTTTCGAACTGTTGCTTATCGCGTATAGTTGAAATAATTGAAAAGAATCTCTATTTTTAAGGTTATCATACTTTTCATATTTTATATAAAATACGTATTTTTTCGTATTTTATATGGAGAGAATTTTCTCTTAGAATTTACCCTGAAAATCATGGTAATCGTGGGACAATATGGTATAAAAAGAATTTTATGAGAATTTCTCTGATTAATATTTATCACAATAAAAATAATAATATCTACACATTAAAATATAAAACATGTTTGATTAATTTTACCATGCAGTTTAGTAAAATTAATCAAACATATTTTATATTTTATTGTGATAGATATTATTATTTTTATTGTGATAAATATTAATCAGAGAAATTCTGAAAATTCTTTCCATACACGCAAAAAAATTTCTAAATGTCGCAACAAAAATTATCGCTATTTTTTGTATCTGATAGAATATCGTTTGTCACAGATAGAATTTTTTAGTTCTGTCTCTGTCATTTAAATTGATTACGTGCAAAATATATACGATATTGCAATATGTGCTAATCATTTGTCTACCTCAGTTAATTTTTTGCACCTAAAAAATTTTTGCTACAATTGCAAAACCATTTTTTTGAGTGTACCATATTGTCCCACAATTACCATGATTTTCAGGATAAATTCTAAGAGAAAATTCTCTCTGTGTACTATTATGAAGAATATTAAACTCAAATATATTCATATATAAAAATGTGAAAATTTGTCCATATAGATCGCAATGACTTGCTGCTTTCTTCTAATTTTCATTTGTCTATAATAGGTATGAAAATTGTGTCAAGGAAGCCGCGGATCAGATCACATTTAACATTAAATGCGCGCGATGAGAAAGTGCCATTACGTTGCACGTACGGACAAATATTTACTTGTTTTTCTTCAATTTCGCGTTATATTTCTCAGATAAAATTGCGAAGAGAGGAAAATAGCGCGAAATCGATGTACGGCGGGGAAAACTGCATCGATCATATGAGCACGTTTCGTTGTAAGACCTAAATAAGCTCAATGTTTACCGTTTTACCGCGCGAGAGATTCGTTTTGCGAAAATGCATAGTGAATCACAGTCCGTTTTTTCATCAGCGCGAGCTTAAACTTTTCCACATATACACGTTTCTATGTATTTTAACACGTATCGGAACGCGATATACGATGTCGACGAGCAGAATCAAAGGGCAACCGAGATAACTAAGGTTTCCGATTTCCACCGATGCCGCACCATCTGCCTTTCATCTGTAACCCTTTGAAGTCATGTAAATTCGATAGTGTTCCTCGTGCTCGCGTTCATTTTCAATAATACGAAGCCTTCTCTTCGAAAGCAAAATCGCGCTTCGATTCAATGTGATTAAAGTTTACGCGTGTTTCGAGAAAATTTAGATTAAAAAATCAAGTATCTCTCAATGGATAAAATCTGATAATTGTAACGTGATAATGCGCGCAGATATTTTTCAATTGTCGTTTTATATATACACTGACAATGAGAGAATTTTCTCTTAGAATTTACCCTGAAAATCATGGTAATCGTGGGACAATATGGTATGGAAAGAATTTTATGAGAATTTCTCTGATTAATATTTATCACAATAAAAATAATAATATCTATCACAATAAAATATAAAACATGTTTAATTTTACCAAACTGCATAGTAAAATTAATCAATCATGTTTGATATTTTATTGTATTTTTATTGTGATAAATATTAATCAGAGAAATTTTCATAAAATTCTTTCCATCCCATGATTACCATGATTTTCAGGGTAAATTCTAAGAGAAAATTCTCTCTGTGTATATAAAACTGTATATCGTACAATGTCCGGCGACGAGCGTTTAACGCTACCGTGAGAATTGCTCATTTCACTATTGAACGGATGATCGACCCTTAATAAGCCTTTCTGAGATGCAGGACGAATCTCTAATCCGCTGTTCTCGTTAGCAAGTAAATTCGTCTGCGTATCCAGAATCCCAGCGCAATTTCGCATTACAACTTGCACAGCATCCCATTATGAATAGATTTAAGCTAGATGCACATAACGTCATTGTTACCTCAAATATTTTTATATGGATCTAAAATGAAGCAACACACATCAATCGTCACAGAACCAAGTCGTCGCATTTAAAAAATCCATGTAAGAACATTTGACGTTACATTGACGGGAGGGTGACCCGTTATATGTAGCCGGCTTTATTCGGCAGAAGCTTCTCCTCTCGCGCATAATTAATAGTGATCCTTTCTCTCTTCACAGATCTACTCACGCTTGCCCGCAGCAGCAGCTGGTAGAAAGGTCTCTCTCGATAGTCGAGGGGCTGCCGCAGCACCAGGGCGCCCACGTACGTATTCTGGCTTCTCTCGACGTTGACGATGCCAAACTTCTCGCACGCGTCCAGGAACTGTAATAAAAGTCGATCGTTAAATGGCAGTTCGACAGCGAACGACAGCAGTATACTTCACATTTGAGAACCAGACGATTTTAGTGGAGAACACGAACTACTTTGGTAAGTGTTTGTGAAATGTTCATTAACAAACGTCTATCCTTGATTAATCGATTTATCGTTCGGTAACAATTTAAAAGTTACCAGCTTTTGTGTCACTTGAGTCCTCGAACTTCTGTGACCTTTCTTTATATATGTTTCATCCAAATGCTTATAAAAGACTTATCAAAAATTGCGAAATCTTATCGTGTTGAATTATTCAGAGTTCGATAACTCTCTGCTGAGATATAAAGATTTCAGATAATATATTCGTTATTCATTAAAATAATCGACAAATGCTAGTAAATTCCGCTCTGAAAATACATTTAAAAAAAAGGATGGCTGCAGAATTATGAAATAAATACATACAATTCTATACGTAGTGTATCGATTTTAAATATGCCCGACACAATTCATGCCTAGTTCAGATAAAAAAAAAACACATTTGATACTGACATATATATCTTTAATTTATAATGGATTTGTGGCACAAATCTGTTATTTGTTCTCCAAACGTCTCAATTGCCGCGGATTTAAAAAGCCGCGGATCGTTAATGGAAAATTTCGTTGTTGATTCGCGAATGATTCGCACGCGAATGTTAACTCCAAACTCTGTAAACATTAGTTAAATTTAATAATTGGGAGCAATCGCGTTGTTCGCGCGTAGAACGAAAACGGGGCATTTAAAGTGTGCCGTAAAGCCGTCGGGCCATTAGTTAAAAGGTTTTACGGTTTTATTGGTCGCGCCTAACGGCCCCGAGCGAAATTTATCGAGCGGATATGACGTAGGGAGAGGTAGAAGAGAGGGGGAGGAAGGGGAAATGGTGCGTTGTACGTACTAATATCCCGTCTTTCACGGAAAGGGATGAAAGAGAGAGAGAAAAAGAGATCAGAAGGCTGCAGGTAGATAATTTTAATGGCTCGCGAGATGATATACGAATTGGATCCTTTTTTGCGGAGGGTGGGATAAAAAAAAAAGACGCTCGCTCTCGCGATACATTGCGTCGTTTTTCCCGTCGACCGAATTCTCGGGGCGTTCCTTCGTGCCCTTTTGCCGATGCGAAACGAACGGCGCGCATCGCATAACCAACCGATTGCGCGCTATATCGATCGAATCTCCAGAGCAGAAAGCAGTTTTCAACGGCACTTTTCCACGGTAACGCGTTACAAGTTTCCGTAAATACGATTTTCGGCCGTGACGTAAATTTTATGGACTTCCGTTGCGCTCTGCAACGGAATAAGAACTTATTACGAGACTTATCAGACTATCAGACATTCGTGCGAACTGTTTTATAAGATATATAAGGTAAAAGTACCAATGCTTGGACATGCACCTATATCTGGACATTCGTATTTTTTTGGTTTTTAAATACAGGTATCTAAACTTTTAATATGGAAAGTATATATATATATTTAATGTGTGTATGTACATATATGTTCATGGCTGAAAGTTTAGATATCCGCATTTAAAGACCAATAAAATACGAATGTTCAGATATAAGTGCATGTCCAAGCATTGGTACTTTTACCTTATAAAAGTTATATTTTTTTTTATGAATATGCACTTGCATCTTTCAAAATGTAACAATTTTTCAAGGTATCTGCACCTTATTCCTCGCAGATCGGTGCTTTGAAATTTATAAAGTCGCTATCTCTTTTATGCATTTAAGTAATTTTAATATTGCTACACATTTTAACGATATTTATATGGTGTAATAATATATCATCACAACTAAGTTTTAGATATCTATATATTACATCTGAAATTTAGTTATCATGTCTACATTTTAGCTATGATAACAAATATTTTATTTTAAACTGTAGTTTAATAAAGGATTCCCGGTAAAATTATAATTAAAAATATTAATTATATCATAGCTATTTATTTAGACATGATAACTAAATTTCAGAAGTAATACAGGAACATCTAAAGTTTAGCTGTGTGGTAGCTTTTTCTTTCCACGTAAGATACTGAAAGTATAAAGTCTGTTATAAAATATAACATATACCGCGCCGATTACAGGGATCAAAATACTGAATTGAAATTTTCCTTTTGAAAACGCAACGTAGCGATAATAAAATTTCCGCTTTGCGCTACGAGGTCCGCTCGTTCGTGCGAAACAGGCCACGTGTTTTCCGCGGGGGTTAACGTCAGCCTCCGCAGCGATGATTGCGAAAGTCCGACTACAAGAACCCAGCACTGGCTGTCTACCGTCGTCGACGAGACTTCGGCTCCCTCGGGCGTGCTGCTCGACATTGCGAGGCGAGCCCAGAGCCTCCGGGTTCTATCTCTTTCCCTCTCTCCCTGGGTTTATCACGGGACAGAAGCGCCGAGATAACTTAATGGAAAACTGCGAATTACAAAGCGCCCCAGCAACGATGCCGATATTCCGCCCCGTCTCGCGGACAAGGGAAACACTTCATCCGGGGTGCGCTGCTCTCTTCATTTACGTGAAATACCGGCTCTTGCGCTTTTGTACATCTTTTATCCGCCGTGCAACCAACTGCATCGCAATGAAGGACGCCGATCCTGATGCTGCATCGTGTCGTAAAGGAGCCGGGACGACTTCTTAATGAACCTCTTGAGCGGAAAGTAGTAGTTCGTTCTTTTTACAATCTGCTTATTATCCGCTTTTTACCACGCAGATGCGACATCGGATGAGGTAGTTGAGAGGCAAATTCGGACATTCTTTTTCCTCGCTTCTCTTTCTTTTGTACACTGACTTGCAGCAATTTCCCTCGAATATATCGTATATAATCGGCATCTCAATAATTCTCTTTCATCTGATAAAACCGGGTTACTTTGTGACAGAATGCATAATTGCAGTATCGATGGAAAAAGCAGGATCTCCCCAATCAGATAAATAAATTCAAAGAAATTTCACGAAGGAAATTCTGTCATAAAATAACCGGTTTACCGGTTTTTGAAAATAAAGAGAAACACGCGCATTAGCGGATAAATTGTTATATGAATTCGCGGAGGGAATGTCAGACTCTATTATGCCTTTATTTCATCACCGACGAAGAAGAGGAATAGCAAGAAAAACTTCCGTTTCTTGTCGGGCGCGTGCTACTTCGTAAAGATATAACCAAGAACGAATACTGTTGTTTCCTCGGATAATATCATCAACGATGAATTGGACAATGAACGAGAAAAGAAACACGGTGACACGTACGTCGACTAAAATTTTCCTCGAATGAAAACCTCAGAGACAGAGAGAAAGAGAAAGGAAGAGGAAGGTCGACAAGAAATTCGAGCAGGCACATGTAAAGATATTTCTTCGCGAAACATTACTGCGTTCTAACACGTATTAATGACTCACCTGTGGCTGCGGAACGCACGTTAGATCTATAATATCGCCCAGCAGGTCAGGATCCACAACCCTGATCCCCGGTAGGATGGTGGAGCCGACCGGGGTGTCCTCTTCGGCGACCGCCTCGTACGGTACACCCAGGAAGTGCGGCGGATTATCATTCTCGTCTAGCACGATCACGTACGCATCCACGCCGACGATGTTCGGCTGTTGCCCTGCGGGCACCTCATCCTCCAGAGTCACCCGGAAACGTATTGTATCGTTCTCCTGGAGAGAAAAGAGAAAAGGGAGCGCGTGATTAATTGAGTTCTGTTTTAGAGCTCGTAATATGTTGCGTCATTTTAGTTCGCAACTTTGAGTTTGAGAGAGGATTAACACTCGACGCCATTAACTTCGTACATAAGAGTTAACGCTTGGAGCTTTTAGTTTTAAGCTTGAAAATGTGGGGGTACTTCCAACTTTTTACAATGCGCACAAGAGCTTAACGTATATGTATATAAATTAAACTATAATATATATATAATTTAAATTATTCTATATACTAGAATACAAGCGCGCATCATTCTTCGATTTTATGTTAAAAAGTGATATTTAAAATAAAATAATATAAATTTTGTTTAAACTCGATTAATATTTTTACACAGAAATTAGCTGATTAAGGCGTTAATTTGCTAATTATATTTTAAAATAATAATATGTTAAAAAATTAAAATAGTAATATGTTGTAAATAATATGTTATAATATCTTATTCTCGATTAATATTTTTTGACAGAAATCAGCTGATAACTGTCAAAAATATTAATCGAGTTTAAAGTATTATAACATATTATTTAAAACATATTGTTTCAATTTTTATAACATATTATTATTTTAAAAATTAATTAGCAAATTAACACTTTAATCAACTGATTTCTGTCAAAAAATATTAATCGAGTTTAAAGTATATATATAGATTATTTAAAACATATTATTATTTTATATATAGATTATTTAAAACATATTATTATTTTAATTTTTATAACATATTGTGTATGTTATAATATGAAATAAGATTATTCTAATATATGTATGTATTTTATTTGTTACAGGTAGCATTGCGATACACAGTGCGATTCACGCGTCGTATCGGGAGTGCCGTGTAAAGTATCGCGCGTCGGGAGTGCCGTGTAAAATTTCGCGTGTCGGGAGTGCCGTGTAAAGTGTCGGGCGATCGTAATTATTCGTGTTTTCGCGAGTGTCGTGAGTGCTACCATGGACCAAGAGAGGAGGAAGAGGCCCAGGGAGGCATCGGGCAACAGCGGGGCAATTGTGAGGTATGCAAAATAAAAATATTTTTTCTAAACTGCATTGTTTATGAAATATTCGACACACACATCTGTATATACATAATTTGAATATTTTATTTTCAGATCAATGTGCTGTGTACTACAACTCCGCTATTGTATACGTATCGGTGAGTTTGAGAAATTGTTTATTTTATAAGGTTTCTATAACGGTAATGGGGGTGCATATATGTTGAAAATATGTAAATAATGTCTTAAATAATACGTTATAATATCTGCGATTAATATTTTTTGACAAAAATCAGCTGATAATTGTAAAAAATATTAATTAAATTTAAAATATTATAATATCCCTTTCTAAAAAAGGCGTGTTAAGTCGATTCTCGCAAGGATCGTTGCATCTTTTCCGCGATGCTGATTGACTGTTTCGATTCGCATTGTAGGTACGTTATATTCATAGCATCGAGAGGCTGTCATCGCGAGGGTTAGCAGTTTGACAATTTATCCAAAATAAAATAAAATAAAATAAAATAATAATATGTTTTAATACTTTAAATTCGATTAATATTTTTGACAGTTATCAGCTGATTTCTGTCAAAAAATATTAATCACGGACAAAGTATATATTATAACATATTATATTACATATTTACAACATATTATTATAATTAAAATAATAATATTTTGTAAGTAATATAATATGTTATAATACTTTATCTGCGATTAATATTTTTTGACAGAAATCAGCTGATAACTGTCAAAAATATTAATCAAGTTTAAAGTATGTATTATAACATATATTATTTAAAACATATTATATTATTTTATTTTATTTTATTTTGAACAAACTGTCAAACTGTTAACCCTCGCGATGCTACAAATATAATGCACAACACGAATCGAGACAGCTAATCAACATCGCGGAAAAGAGGCAATAATACTTGCAAGAATCGACTTAACATGCCTTTTTAGGCGTTCCAAAACGTTACCCGGGTACACTCTCTTTCTTTCTATATCACTCATGTCAGAGAGAAGTAATATAGAGAGAAAGGGAGTATACCCGGGTAACGTTTTGGAACGCAGCCTTAGAAAGGATATATTTTTCTTTTTCAACTATCTTAATTTATATCTTTTTCAATTGTCTTTTAAGAGTTTAGAGAGCTAAATCTGGAATAAATTACCCATATAAGAAAAAGAGGAATTAAATTATCCATAATTTAATTCAAATCGTAATTGAAGTAAATCTTATAAATAATGGACTTACAATTGGTCTACTCTTCGTCTAACTAAATCTTTCAAATATATCTCGTACGATTGCTAATTATCTCAATATTTTATACAAAATCAGATATGAAAAGGGCTAATAAGAGCCAAACGCAACAAAATTGTTTTTAAGAGGAATTTAAAAACAATTTTGTTGCGCCTCATTTGCGCCTGGCTCTTATTAGCCTTTTTTATACCTAATTTTGTATTTATACATCAGGGTCTTTTCAATTTATTATTTTCGATATTTTATATCATATATTTGGTATCACAATTTTGAATATCACACACATACATGCATACACATGTGTCGCGCACGTACGCGATCTCGGACGTGCGCTGAGATCGAGAGTTCCCTCTTTTAGCACTAGGAATTTTATTGTATCCCTTATGCGAAGCCTTATAGGAACCTTATAGGATGCGGGTCAAACGTGATGCCTCGATTCGTACGTGAGAGCTCGGTCATTTTACGAGATCGATCATTTGCGAACGAGTCTTCCAAAGTGCCGTTCCTGGACATCTCGGAGAGTTTTCTACCCTACAATGTAGGAAATCGAAAGTTGTCGCAGCAAGTGTGGTAAACGCCCAGTTTTATTGGCGGATTTGTGCGATGGTAGCTTCGCACTGTATACAGGAAGAAGGGAACAAATCCGTTTTTCTCGCGAATTACGAGACGCGCTCTCTTTCTTTCCATGTTAAATTCTTCCTTGAAAAATTCGACGTTTGATGATTGAATTTTTCATCAAATTTATTTTCACGTATTTTTATCGTAGAAACGTGCCGCGTCTTCATTTTCCGGATAAATAAGCATTATATTATAGTATATAAGTATTACATTAAGTTGGAAGATTTCCAAGTTTGTCCGAATATACAGACGGATCTCGAGATTCTCATTTGAAAAGAGGTGAAAAAAGCCAAGTTTTGATATTGAAAAAGCAGTTCGAGTCTAATATTGAAAAGTAGTCTGCATCTAACCAACTTTTCGAAAGTTTCGCTTACAAAATTTCAAATCTTCGTGCAAAGTTTGTCGAAAAATAACGAAAAGAAAAGGCAAACTTTGAAAGGAAGGAAGAATTTTCTTGTGATATAAAACAATAGAAGTATTTTCATCATAATAACCTCTGATAAGCAAAATGTCACATAAAAATAAAGAATTTAGCACAATCTCGTTTTTTATTTAAATAATAGGATCTCGAAATTACGGGAAGTGGAATTAACGTAAAATAAACGACTGCAGTAACTCGTTGAAATAATATCGCGATGCTCAGAAAGTTCGGACGTTCAAAAAAAGACTGCGAAGTAGCGTTTTGAGAGTAGATATACAGAAAGGCCGAAAGTTTGAAAGAAATGAAAAAGAGGACAGCATCGGGGGTTTAGTAGTAGCTAACGAGGTCGAGGGTGAAAAGAGACGGCATTCAAAGTTCTTGCCAAGTGTGTGCGTGTACCCAATTGCGCATGCATTAGAATATATACATATTTGAACGGTAGATAGTCTCCCAAAGGCGTCACGGCAATGCGGAACAATAATAATGGCGATATACCGAGCTGAATTTATTCCGTAACATATTGTAGCGTAAATGCGAATTCTCGCGTGAGAAACTGATCGTAATCTTTTTTGCCTGCCGATTTAAATAAATGAAGGGGGTTGAAATCTTTTATTTCACGTAAAACAAATCGTTTATAAAAAAGACGAATTTCTTAAATAACTCGCTACGTGCATAATAATCAGGTAATAACGATTTTATCACATCATATCGAATCACGAGAATTTGCATGATGAATAAACATCACAAGAGATCGTGATATAGTGGACTGATTAGCAACAATACGCGAGTAGTAACGCATTTGATAATATACTGTAATATAGGATCGACGTATCATATCCGTCATATTCCAGTAATTATAGTGCCGAACGTCGAAAATTTTCAGTGAAACAGCTAATTACGTATACACAGTAATCTCACGTGGATAATAGTATAATGTTGATAATATTCGCAAAATTGTCTGCGAACAAACAACTCGGCCGAAAGAAAGAGGAAGAGAAAATACGAGACATATCTCGTATTAATTTATTTTCGTTTCTAATCGCATTGCTTTTGCGAAAGCTCAATGCATAATCCATGACGTGTGATACATACATCATGCATTTTCATACTGTAATTATAACTTTCCGATGAGAGACTTCACCTGCACGAATCTAGAATTGAATCGAAATATTTTGTTCTCTCAATAAAATCATGATTCTACATTTATTTGAAATACGAATAAAGATAACAAAAAACTGATAAATTCAAATATAATTCATATAATATTCATACTTGCTCTAAAAAACAGAAGACGAGATATGCAGATTGCATTGTTGGTATTATATCGTTGCGGTTCAGTTATGAAGAAAGCAAAAAATAGTAGAAAATAAAATCAGCTTTATATTACAATATTAGCGATATTATATGCAAAATGTTCTATTTTATTATATTTTAATGAATTTTTTGAAACAATTTTATAAATTATAAACTAAACATTTTCTTAATATTAAGTTATTTATATTAGATGTCTCTCTCTCGTTTCAGCTATGTAGCAATTTAAAAATCTTTTAATATATACCACATACTATGTAATATTGAAATATCGGAAAAATACAATACAAAATTGCAAGAGACAATTTGTTTTTAGGAGCATCTCGAATACATTTCCAATTCAGATCGGGATGGCGCACGTCTACGATCTTACCGCGGATTCGATTCGCTGTGTCCTCGTGTTATGAAACTTCGCGAAAGATAATAAATTGAATTTCGATCTCGCGTCGAAAGCGAATCCAACTGAATGATACCACCGGTGAAGAATGCATAGGCAAAGTTTTCGCGCAAAAAATATTATCTCCTCCGGTTCGGATAATGTCGCACGTAAAACGCCTTCATAAATTTTTCGCAACCGTGCCGGATGTTCGTCGTAAATGCAGACTGTGTGAAACGCGATGCTCGCAAAATTGCGCGGCCAGTTCTAGATATCAACAGCGGGTCATAGCGCAGGATAAGGGGTCGCGCAGGATGGTGAACCGGAATGAAACTGCGAGTTTTATTCCGCGTCCATCTCGCCCGCGAGCCGCAAAATCGGGCGGAAAATTTTTAACTCCGAGTTCGGATGGCCGAATGTAAAGAATGGCGGTGTTATTATCGATGAAATTACTTAAAAAAGTGACCTACTTCTCGATCGGAATGTCTAACGGAATTTGCGAGAAATGTTATTCCTCCGATTCGCTCTGGACGATATCAATAATAGTATGCTAGAATCGCAACTCGATTTGTGTCTCATAAGTTTAAATCATCGATTTGAATAGTCATGATTAATGAAGTCGCTACATTTAATTCTTGCTGATAATCATGTAAGGCTAAATGAGGATCTTAACGCGTTTTTTCAGAGTTTCGATTTTATTAAATTACTTTAAATAAATGAATCAATGTCGCACTTTTTTAAGAGAGAGAGGCATCTTAAATCTTTTTCTTTCAAAATTCTTTAAATTAATTTATTAATACAATTGCATACAAATATTCTATTGCAATATCCTATCATTATTTCTATGTCAATTCTCTAGAATAAAACTTGTTCTATATGTTACGTAATAATATAATAATATTTACGTAAAATAATATAATAATAAAATAAATTTTTGATATAAAATTGCATTTAACTGTGATAAAATATATTCTCAATATGCTGCATATTAAATATTACGTGATATTTAATATGTAATATGTCAATAAAGCGATGTGATGATTGATATAATGGTTCATACTGAAGAAAATAACAGCTACGAGATACGGGCTTAGAAAGAGAAACGGGTAAATGAAATGGTTGGTCGCTGCTAAAGTTGCCTGTTTCTATTTCATTTGGCTGACGTCTTCCGTATTTTCGCGTGCCTTTGAGGAACTTCTAAAGCTTTGGCGAAGGATAGAGTCGGGCGAGTATTTTATATATATACTATATAAATTCGTTACAAAAAACGAATATAGGAGTAAAGGGAGGATGAACTTTTGCGCGCGTTTGCTTTTATACTCATCAAAAACACATAATCAGAACGGTGGCGCGAATAATGGACATTCAATAAGACGAAAATTAATTACGTGACTTCTTTGTCGAATTATTTTACTGCAGCTATTTTACGGAATAAATAATCTTGTTGGAAACGAGATTCAACGGATGTATTGTTTCGATAATAATAACCGTATATACATACACAGAGAGAATTTTCTCTTAGAATTTATCCTGAAAATCATGGTAATCGTGGAACAATATGATATGGAAAGAATTTTTATTTTTATTTATTTTTATTTATTTTTATTTATTTTTTTTTTATTTCTATTTATTAATTTTAATTTTAATTTTTACTTTTGTTTTATAATTTAATATGGAAAGAATTTTAAAAATATGTTTGATTAATTTTACCATACTTTTAATAAATTTTACTATACTTTTAGTAAAATTAATCAAACATATTTTATACTTTATTGTGATAGATATTATTTTTTTATTGTGATAAATATTAATCAGAAAAATTCTCATAAAATTCTTTCCATACCATATTATATTGTCCTACGGTTATCATGATTTTCAGAGGGTAGTAAGAGAAAATTCTCTCTGTGTATATATTCCTATTAATTTTTAAATTTTTCATTCCGCACATTTCTTTACGCGATCATTTTCCAACTGCGTTTTACGCATACATTTTTTTTGTCGCGCGATTCGACAGCGAATCGCACGTGGATCGACGTTAGTCGCGCGATTGCAACACGGATCACACAGATGCAATGGTCGAATGGCCGACGAAATCGAAAAGCGCGAGCATTTCGTACGGTTATGCGCGACATGACAAACGCCCGACGCGGGTGGTCTTCGTTCGGCTTATCTGGACCAGTCGCTGGGGGAAAAAAAAAAACGCGCAACCCGCCGCAATGAATTACACTATATGGCTGAGAGAAAGAGGAAGAGGGAAGGCAGGGAGGAAAGAGAGAAAGAGAGAGAAAGATCTTATTATTTGTTGCAAAAAACGAGCGCGCTAGCCAGCAGGCGAATTTCGAAGCTCGAAGATTTTTATGGCTCCGCGCTGCGTTGCTCTGTTTCGCGCACTAACATTGGACTCAGTTTATGGGAAATTTATTTCAAAAAATGTCAAAAATGCCTTTTCGTTGTATATGGTGATTTCCTTTATATGTAGATATACGTTTTGCAGAGATATACTATTGTATTTTTCAGTCATCGGTATAAAGCACGATGGTAAAAGAAAGATGTATGTTTGATGGTTTTTCTTTGTACAATTTATATGCATTCTCTGATTCATATTATCCCTATTGCATTCTATAGATATTTTTTTTAGATCTTCTTTTATATTATATACCTCAAAATATTTTAACATGCATATTTTGCATGTAAATGATATCTTACTATTATTGTGTTTTTCAGTCATCGGTATAAAGCACGATGGAAAAGAAAGATATATGTGCGATGGTTTTTCTTTGTACAATTTATATGCATTCTCTGATTCATATTATCCCTATTGCATTCTATATATATATATTTTTTTTTTTTAGATTTTCTTTTATATTATATACCTCAAAATATTTTAACATGTATAATTTGGATGTAAATGACACGCATCTTTTGTTGTGCAATTCCGCCGATAAGAATATGTCAACCATCGTACACGTATAGATATATGTGGAATTATTCGGGACACACAAATTGCTACCCAACGTCCGCAGTATTCGCGATGCAAACTCCCGAGAATGACCCGCTTATAACGTAACACGTGCGCTCGTTGATTATTCGACATTAATGATATTATCCGCAATGTTCCCGCATACGTAAATTGATCAGTACCGATGGAATACTCTGCGAGTGGTACTTTTGCATCTACATCAACACGTACACATATGCGCATAATTGGATTTACGTTCTTATAGATTTTCATTAGCCCTTTGTTGCATCGTTATTACATTGCACGAGACACGTAAACGTGTAATAACGCCACATTATTGAAAATCAGCGTATTCTATTTAGTTCTCGTTTGTTATACGAGTATGGAAAAAAAATCTCTCTGTGTCTCCTCGGCATTATAATTTATAAAGTAAAGCTTCAAGAATGATGAGTTCTGCTGTTTTGGCTCTTTCTCTTTCCTCGTCTTTTTTTTTATAATTTTCTACAATTACAGTGTGTAAACTCGAGATAATTGTAAAGTGTAAATTTGCGATCCATTTTTTAGTTACAATGGTATTACAATTCGTCAACAATTTAACTCGGCGGTTGAATTAAATCGAGCGAAAAAAAATTAAATCGCGGCTTGGCGCCGGCCTAGTTAATTGGCACGCGTATTATTTAACGCAACTCAGTATTTTTTCATTTTTCCAGTTCTCTCTCTTTCTCACTCTCTCTTTGTCATCGTGACGAGAGCTCGTTCACCATTGGAATTTTAATCTGCACGACGCGGCGTGTCGGCGTCGCGAATGTAAAGCGGAAACGCGAACGAGTACGACGGACTCGTGACAGAGCGTTTGACATGTCGACAATTCCGTCATTACGTCGTCGACGAATGGTGCACTCGGTATGCAATTCTCTGTATATGTATGTGAAAATCGCGCCCTAACTTTTTCCCTCCTAGTGCGTGTGCATCCCCCTAGTCCGCGTCACGCCACTATCGATTATTTATTCAGATTAAATGGGAAGGAATTTACGCTCGAATACAATCCCGATGAGATAGCATTCTTTCGCAAATTTTTTGCGCGCGATTGCAACGATGCAACGTATTCAGAGAGCTTACATTATCGCGAAATGCGTATAAAGAATGCAGCCTCAATGGTTCATTATTCGAGATCAATAATTCGTATAAAAATCTGCATTGTCCTAATATTTAATTAATTAAATTTAATTCGTTATAATCATTTTAAGGCGGTTGAGTCCGGGTCGCTAGTCGAAAAGCGAATATATACTGCTGACTCGAAATAAAGTTTTAATCGAATTTGTGACAAATAAGCTATTTAAAGCAACTGGAATACGATTCTAAGCTTGACGTAACATTATTCGCAATATTACGTCTTTCAACAGAGGTAACGAATTTGTTCCATTTACGTATATTTAACCGTCTCTTGTTCGCGATTATTTAGTGATTATTTGTTTATTTAAATATGTTAATAGGACAATGTTTTGCAGATTAAGGTTATTGATTATTGCAAAAAAAAATACATTATGAATATTCGAAATAAAAAGAAAAAACTGGGGCAACTTAAAAATCTAAAAATCGCAAAGCCCCAATTGTGTATACTTATAATAATAAAAGTCTAGAGAAAAAATTCCAAAATTTAATTTACATAAAATATAAGGCAGAAGATATATTACCATTTATATTAATAATTCATTTTTGACGATAAAGCACATTCTCAAAAGAAAGATGAATGAGTTCCATTGAAGGCTAATATAATAAAGTCGTTCCTTTTAAAAATTCCTTTTTGCGTTATTACCCGGAAAATAACCATCACTTACACTACGTTACAACGTATACGATTTTTGGCGACTCTCGTTGATATAATAAAAATTATATCTCTTCATAAAGTTCTCCCCTTCGTACAATTATACGGACAATTACGATCAATTACTCGCGTACGATTCCTTCCTACGGCATCGCGTAAAATTCTAGTGCCCTAAAAAAAAAAAAGCATTTGAAAAAGTAAAAGTTATATAAAACGCGAACACATGTGCACAAGTGTTACACATACACACTAATAATTTTTTTTCGACGATGTAGAATAGGTAAGTTTTCTTCAAAAGGGAGCCAAATGGATCCATTGGCACTTAATACGCCAAAATTGCGCCTTTGAAAAATTTTCGCTCAATTACTCGCGCAATTACCGTCAATTATTCGCCGTATCGTAACTTTACTATGCAGGAGCTCCGCCCTGCTTTATGCAAAATCGAACCCGTCCGTCCTCTGTGCGCTTTTCCGCGCGCATCGATAAGGGCGTAAATTCGCGCGATAATAGGCTGACGAACATGTGGCAACGCACACGTTACAATACGAGGCCGCGTTAATGAAAAGCATGCACGAACCGGGCCTCGCGGCTATTGTCGTTTAATCTGAATTTAATTCCGCGTGAATTACAAGTTTCCTTCACACATGCGGCCGCGCTTGTAATTTTGCCTCGTGTCGCATCGTCCGCTTTCATCTCGTCGATTCATCTAGGTCGCTCAAAGATCCGAGTCTCAACGATTCCGATTTGCATCAGGAATAATCCGGCAATATGATTATGTTTGTTATGCTGTGAAAGAACTCGAAACGCCGAGTTTCGATTTTTCTTTCGCACGTACGCAAGTATTCCGTAATCCCGTTTCCGGGGACGTTAATTCCGGTTAACGAGCGCGGATCACGTTTCTCGTATATGTATCTTTCGTGACATACAAGTCCGGAATGAATCGCTAATGACATATAGCGAGTTGGAGGTGGGCGCTAAAAATCCAGATGCGACAAGATTGCATTCGATTCGTGAGGAAGCACGTATAATTTAAATAAAGAATTGTTATACTCTGTCAAGTGTTCTCATTGAATTATAAACTTGATATTCTATTGTAGAATTAACGTAGAAGATTGATATCCTTCTCTGCCAGAATGAAAAATTACAACGATCGATTAAAAAGTATCTCGCTGATGTGACTTTTTTAAAAGTTTTACACGAGTCAGTACGGAATATTATTTGATGGCTATATCATGCTTCATGAGGAAAAGAATGAAAAGGATTTGTAACAAAAAATTTTAAAAACAAAAAATAAAATTACAGCAAGTATTAAAGTATACCTTTCGATTGTGCTAAAAGCGTATTGATAAACGCGAAGGGCTCGCGAGAATGTATCTCTTTCCGATCGAAAGGCCACGGAATCCGTTGTAGGTAGGAATTTTGAGCAAAATGCCGCGATACGACTTGGTGTTGTCGACTATCCGAGCAGCAATTCGTATCGCGAGCATGTCGGCTGCACCGGCATCGAAATAAAAACGCAAAAGGAGAGAGTGCCGCGCGCCCTTTTGTCCGGTGAATCGCGATGCCGCGCACGTAGTCGCGATACACGACGCCCCCGAGGATGGGTGGTGGTTCTCCTTTCCTCCTCCTTCCCGCTTGGGGGAGGAGGGTGGTAAAAGCATTGTGTCCTCCAAAACTAGCTCTCTCTCCTGTCTGCAGTCGACAGGAAACTCACGAACGTTGGGAGAATTATCTGTCGGACGTAAGGGATGGGGTAGGACGGTCGCGTGACCGCGCCACTTCCGGAAAGGGAAGAAAGGGCGCCAAGGTTGCGCTACTTTCGCGAAGAGCCCCCGAGGGTTGCGATAAAGCTATCACGAGAAGGGAAGCAGGAGTGTCTGCGGAGATATTTTTTTTTTGGGTGGGATATATATATATCGCTATACTTTTGTGGGTTGAGAGGGTCGGGAGATAACTCGAAGCTTAACACGTGATGACTCCTCGCATTAGGATGTCGTTGCGATCAGAGATGTGACGTTGCGAATTTTTAACGAAAACATATTATAGAAACATAAAGTGCATGCATATATGTATACATATGTATACGCGCGAATAATTTGTAGATGATAATATTTCTTATATAACTTACAGTGTCCATATTTTAATAAATATTTAGTAGACGCGAGATTAAAGAGAGAAATGTGGAAAAGTAGTAAAACGATAGGAAGCGAGAAAGCTGAGACTCGGATTTCTCATTTCTATTTCCGGGATAAGAGAAATCGCGAGGGAATCTTGTTCACCGCGGATTTGGGTCGCCGAACAGGTGTGAAATAAAAGACGAACGGTCGCGCCGGTTGCTCATGGCGGAATCGCGCGATGCGCATCTCTAACGAGAATGCATTTGCGGTGCACATATCTGTATGTAACGTATGCAGCCGGCCGCGCCGTTTGTCGCTGCAAACGTTTTCATAAAGTTATACACGTGCTCGCAGACTCCGCGCCATAAGCAGCCTTCGCGGCACCATAAGTAATGACGAGGATATCAATGGCGGGTCGGGAAAGGGTAAGCCAGGGTCGTAAGGTGAATTGAGGTAAACGCGTTTGCATTCGTTTCGTTGCGGCGAAGGAGAAGAGAAACCGCTTTGCGTGAACGTTTGAAAATTTTTTGATCGCTCTTATATATCAAAATTTATTTTTATTTTTATCTTTCTCGAGCAAAATATCAAATAAAAGACGAATACTTTCCAACCATTGCAAATAAAATGTAAAACGTGTCATGTGTGAGAAATATATAAATATATGAATATATTAAACTCATCGCGAAGGATGCTATAATATCCTTTTTTTATCTTGTTTTAAAATTGATTTTATTTTTGAAAAATTTTAGCTTTCCGCGTGAATCGATGAGACGTGGGCAATATAATATTCTATAAAATTTTGTAATTAATTATTCGTTTGTCAATATTACGCAAGTTTTCTGACAGAGACATCTGATCGATATCCTCGCTTTACGCCACAATATTTCATTTTTTAAGACCCGACTGTACTGACAGCATCCGATTAAATAACTCTAGAGTCAACGATTCTTTTCCTTCTCATTCTACCTGATTCCTCTGTAACACGCGACGGGAAATTAGCGTTTCTTATATCGCGTTACTTACACGTTCTTACATTATTTCAATTTTTTTTAAAACATGAAGATATGCATAATTTCAAAACTTTGCAAAAGAGAAAATAAGAGGATATAATGAATATAATGTATAATGCATCGAATAAATTATAAAAAAATGTAATGTAGTTTATGGGCTCATTAAATAAATTACAATAAACATATATTTTTACCTTAATCAAGTTTGTGATTTATCTCTTCTGTATTATTAAATGTAATTTATTTAATGAGCCTATAAATTATATTACGAATGATTTCTTTACAATTATGTATCTACAACTGTATTCTATTTAACGTCATAAATATGTGACACACGAAGTCTTTCCCTCTGAGAATATTTTAACACCGCGTTTATATGTCTATATATCGCGAAATATCCGTATAGTTTCTCTAAAGGCAAAACTTTAAAAGCATATTTCCTCACATTTTTCCACCGATCCGCGTCCGTTTCCATTTATACAAAGCCATTCAGTTGCATAGCGTAAATGCCGGATACTATCGCAATGAAATTATTTAACGGCTGGCTAGTAGCGCTCGCGCGCGTTAGCGTAAACAATGCTTGGAAATTCGCATTGCAATCTGCCGGACAAAGGGCCGTCCGACTGCATCAGGCCTTGACGGTGGAGCTTTTATTGCTCGGCATCGGGGATAGCAGATAGTTTGACCATCGACCATGACCGAACCGCCTCTTTCTAGTCATTCCTGGCGGTGCTCCGCTTTCGTTAGCGTGCTCGTCGATGTGTCGCTGCGATTGTATATCAGGTGTGCGGTACTTTTTCAATAAATCCGTTGTTGTTTGACGATCGCGAGCGGTCGCTCTCTTTTAAAAGAACGATTATACGACACGTCGCGCGCACGACACAAGAGAAATAGAGAGTGCCTCCCATCGGCGATGCATTATTTTTCGACCGGGAGAGGAGTACATGCTTCGTTACGAATAATCCCAATTTTATTACGACGAGACCGAGAGAGAAAGTCGAGATTGCATATACGCCGAGAACACGATTTTATTGTTGGGCTTGTACGTCGATCGTGATTTTATTACCGAGCTTGTAGACAGTAGCGGATAGATTGATGGATAGAATTTATTTCGCATTTCTGAAACGAGTCTCGTAATATTCCCAACAACGCAAGATCGAATCGTTTATTATTTTTATTTTTTTTATTAAGCTTTTAAATTCATTTTTCTCCCAAAATATTATTTTTCCGTAATATTCCCAACAACGCAAGATCGAATCGTTTATTTTTATTTTTTTTATTAAGTTTTTAAATTCATTTTTCTCCCAAAATATTATTTTTCCAGACTTACGCTATTTCTTGCATCTATTTTTTAATTTTTGATTGTAAGAAGAGTGGTATTATCTGCACGCTTGCGTTTTAAACGTCGTGATAAAATTGAAACAATTCTATAATAAAAAAACTAGAGAGTCATTAAAAAGTTTCAATTATTCTCTTCTTGAATTTTGTCTTTTTTATTTGTATTGCAAATGGGGAATGAAATTACTTAAATGTAACGTGAAAAACGACAATGTTTCATGAAATAGGGCCATAATCGACATTATGTGAAATTGCGCGAATTACAATACTTATGATTCGGAATAACATTTGAAACGAAATAATCTTTTTACGATATCACAGAGGGTAGATTGTGATTTATATCAATCGGAAAATAATTTTGTTAACGAGATCCTTGATGTATCACGATTTTTAGAAAAGTTTTAGCAGCACAATGGAGTGCTGTATCCATTAATCGACAGTATAATCATCGATATTGAATGGAAATAAGAAACCGAGCTATTACTAGGCGTAATCTACGGTTGGAACTTAGTTTGCGAGACTCGAGGATCCAAACGACTTCGGGGATAAGGAGCCATTCTTCCACTTTGGAGCCAGAAAAGTTCGTAATGGGAATACGATTAAATTGCAGTTGGATTGGTAGAAAAATATTGCTATGCGATGCACGGGGAACTCGTTAATCTCTCACGGTCCGAATTCAGGCAACGCTCGAACATTACGCCCGAAATTCTTCCTATTTTATTAGCAAACATTCATTAATCTTACTTTTGTGCGTTTTATTTATCCTAATTAGTATAGCTTCATAGAATATTCTATAACTTTGAATGTAAACCTTCCGTATCTATATAGAATAACTAAATATATTATACTTTTCTCTTTTTACGCATTTTTATATAAAAATGAAAACAAAACTAAATAACTGTTTTATATCGAATACGGATAGATTCAGCTACCGTATATATTTCGGTAACCAATTTGTTCGTAAAATCTAGATTAAAACAAACTAATTGACCTAGATCATACACTTAATAGTGCATATACGCATGGACGATAATAAAATTATATGCGCCAGAATATAACTAACCGCATACCGAACCAATTAAAGGATATCGATTTTCCTTTTCACTTCGAGTGCTTTAATATATACTCAATAGTGCTTCGAGCAAGTTGCGTCGAGTTATTGGCAGGCTGCTTCAATTATTCCTTTCGACAAAGGACAAATTGAATGATATTCTTATACATATATTTCCATATAATAAATCATAATCTGCTCGTTACATTTTTACAACTAGGTCATAAGAAGATAAATATATCACGCTGTTAAGACCCCAATATCGATTTGTCCACAACTCTTTTTTATGTACATTTGATTTCTCTATTCATGAAAAGCTGATTAGTTTGAGTTTCTATACGCTTTCGTAATATAAATATAATATACTTCGTATTAACTGCAATATAATTTTTTTATAAAGTTTAAAAAAAAATATATTGTAAAAAGAAGTTTCTGATATCTTTTATACACCATTTTTGGATTTTCCGAGCGTTCTCTTTAGAACCCTTCTGATACAATACGATCTCGCTTTACGATGTCTCTTCTATCCACCTGCTGTGCCGGTGGTTCAAGTATGGATACCAGGTCTCTGAAAGTCAAAGACAAGCGCGACACGCGGTGCCGTGCCATTCCTATGCCACTTTTCACTTCGGCAACAAATATGAAACCGATGCACCGGCTGACACCGAATTTTCTGGCTCGCGATTTCGATCTCTTTTTTCCCCTATATATAGTCTTCCTCTCCCTTCCTCGTTTCCTTCCCGTCACGTGTATCCGCGCCTTTTCACGCTTTAGGATTAGTTGGAGAGTTACGAGAGCTACGATCGCTACGTGCTTGAAATGGGAAAGTCCATCCATATTCCTTTCGCGCTTGCCTTTTTCATTTATACGGGAAAAGTGCCTCTGCATAAACGCGCCGAAATTTATGGCCGAAAAGCGGCGCCTCGCGCCCGATTCTCCCCTTCCCGTTCCGCGATGAAAGTGAGCGCCATGCCAACAACTCTTCCTTCGAAAACGTTTCCCTCTTCCGCCCCCATTCTCTCCAAAGCGATAATTAATTATACACGAATCGAAATGCTCGCCATTTCTCGAGACCCCGAGAAGCCGAGTGCGAAGGTTCGCGATTTATTTTCGCACCCTCGTCGAACGAAAATCTCGATTGCCTCTCCTCTATCTCTCTGATTTAACAGACGTATAATTATGATAATTGCTTTCGTGTGTACAGAACTAACAATTTTAATCCGACTGACAGATTCTCTGATTATTTTGAGGTATATTTTTCATTAGTAGAAATCTAAAAAAAAATCATCACAATTTTTTAATTTTTAAGACTATATATCCTTGTTATTTTAAACTTGTTAAATGAAAAATTAATTTGCAATTATTGAATTACAGCTTTGTTCAAATTCAGTACATTTGAAATAAGATTTAAGAGAATGTAGCTTTATTATATTTATGATATATAATAAAAAAATAATTGCCCACGATAATATTGTATTGTTCTCTGATGAATATAATATTTGATACTTTGATGAAATATTAGGAACCAACAAAAACGAATGTAAATAAATTTACATTTTAACGCATGCAGAAATACGGACATCCGCCAAGTGCGAACCTCGAAATTTACGCTGTCACTTTTAGCCGTGAAATAGTCGGTTACATGTCGCGGACTACGACTTAGTTCATAATTAACAGCACTGTTATATTATAATCGCTGTAATACGTTAAATACGTGTGCTTAGTCGTATCGTATTCCCAGTTTAATCGCTGCAGGAATTTATCAGTTTCGGAAACGAGATCCTTTCACTAGAATTACATACTCATAATTATATAATAATTATACTTTATCGACACATTAAAAAATTGCGTCAATCGTGTAAAAGATCCGTTTCTTATTTCGGAATATTCCGCAGTGGATATATTCGCGTACATTCATGCTTCTCTGATGCGATTCGCGGCGAGATTAATCTCAATGAGCGATCTCGATCATGATTTCGCTGACCGAAAAATATCGCTACCGTCCCCAATGTAATCGAATCGCGATCCGATCAGCAATAACAGCTCGATTCCCAAACGAACATCGAATTAGCAGTTAGCTTTATTGCTTCGCACAGCCGCGTTCATCTCGAGCAAGTTTGACAAACGCGTTTCCAGCGCGAGCGCGACGAGAGAAATGACGACGTTTGCGAATGGCTATAATAACTTGTGACGTCGACAATAAAACTTTGTTAAACAACAAATCCAGGCACACAGGCTTGAATTTGTCACCGTCGCGAACAACCGTGGTGTATTTGCATATGGTTGACCGTGATGTAGCCCACAATCATGTTTTATTCGCGGTTATCAAACGTTATTTACGTTAACGTTCGTTTAATTGGTCGTTCAGTAGAGAGAACGATAATTAACTGGCGCATTGCTTTCCGATCAAATCGATTATCGTTTATATCAATAATTATAACAGGTAGTTAGCAATTTATTTTCATCCTGATGCGCGATAGCTTTTTTCGATACGAATACGCTTATGTATAATAAATATAGATTTATATTTGTGCAGTATGTCTCGGAACGCGTCGTCGGAATTTTAACGGCATTTTTGAAACACTCTTGTATAATTTGTAGAATAATTTAGCTCAAAATTTGATAAAGGCCCATGGTGAAATTAACGAAAGAACGTGAGCGCCGTTTACTCATTCACGACGTGGTTTTACAACTGTGTTATTTCAGTCTTCTTGAGCAAGAGGACAGTAACCCGCAGCTAATGAGCTTACGAGCTCCTGAGAAGGGAAAGTCCGTCACGTAAATGGTGTGACCCTGCATTAAGGTATATGGATAGTCGCTAAGATAATACGGTATTATTCTGTGGTTTGCGGTGAGAAATAATAATAGATTACATTTTATGCAATTTTATACATCATAAATTATTATAATAGGTGTAAAAACCTGGTGTATATGTGTACCATACAAAACACGTTCTGGGTTCCGTCATCTCGCCGCTTCCATTTCGCGGTGATGATATTTTTGCAATTAAACCAGGCCGCGAAAACCCTCGGAGCTAGGCGGCGCGTAATAATCGCTTTTAGTTCGCGTTCGCGATATTTTACACGAGCGTTTACCTGCTCCTCGCGAAGCGAGAATCACGTAGTTCGCATGATCATGCGGTCTGACCGAAATGCCCTGTCTCCCCTTAAAGCAGTAACGCTGCATCGCCACTATTTTCCAGTCCAATTGTTCCCGCGAAACAACGTTAGCGAACCGTTTGTTTTCCTATGCGTTGCTATCCATCAGAAACTAAAGGGGAATCAAAATAACTGCGATTTTTCTGCAGCCTTTGTACCCGATGAACAGTTTCGATTAATCCCGACGAACGTCGAGATTTTTGCGCCCGTTATTTCGATGCCGCAATCAAAAGACTCGCGTCCCCAATACACTAAAAAAAAAAAAAAAAGGGAGAAAGAAAAAAAAGCACAAAAATATGATACTAGAAATAAAATATAAAAAAGGGGATACCAATGTTGGTACCAAACGAGCGAACTCCGGGTAATCGATTTGTCCATGCTCGCTATCTCGATATTTTTTTCCCACCGAAAGCAATTATTTTTAATTGTTCCCGAGTAAATAGTTATTACATAGCATGGCTAGCCTCCAATATACACATTTATTATTTGTTGCAGTTCCTCCGTTGATATTTTTCTAATTTTATCGATGTTTTCTAAGCGTGACTCTCTTTGTTTGAATCAATTCACATTAATTTATACTCGTCACGCATATCTCTCGGCAACAGGTATTTTTTTTTAACTATTATTGTTAAAAAACATTTATCGCGATTTGAGAACATATCGATTACCGGTTCTGGAAATACGAGATACTATTTTTTTTTCATTAAAGAAGTTTTCGATCCTTCCATTTTCTTTTCTTTTTCGCGGTGTTAATTAGACACATTGTCAAATGAACCCGGAAATCCTTTCACGTTGTAAAGTCAAGCGGGTCTTGCACGTGCTTTGGTTAATTTCTCCATCGCCAAGCACACACATCGCGCAGCATCTCTCGAGTTGCACGACGTTTCTGCAATATGCAAGTTTTCTCCTCGCTCCTTCGCCTTTGAGAGGCGAATTCGTATAGCGCACGTAAAATTTCCTTTGTTACGTAAAATGTAAATCTAAACTACTTGCATTATTCGTGGAAAAGAACGAGCATGAAAATATATATATTCTTTCTCAAGGATTATCATATATAAAAAGTAATAAATATGAATACAAAAATAACATGTTACATCATTGATAAAATAATTACCATTAATGTATGTATAATATAATGCAGCTTTGAATTTTACCGATTTACCGCACGCTTTTAAAACAATGTCTGATTTTAATATTGTTCAATCTACAGAATCCGCCTCAAAATCCTGTCATATAATTTTATCACAACAATTCAAAGATATATTTATAAATATAATAATAATATTTAAAAATATGGGGGGTCAAAGTCCACCTGATCTGATCTCCAAGAGCCGGATTCGCAGAGTAATTCGCGAAATTGCGGATGAAACGTTGCGCGAAACGTCTACGGGATTCCGAACTTCCAAATGTGTATCTACGATTGGCTGTCGGTTAGTATATCGCTCGCCTGAGGTTCGGAGACTTCGAAACTTTTGTCGGACTAACTTTATCGGCGTTGATTTTTCACGACTTTTAGAAGCGGCGTGGCACGCCCTTGGGAGACGAAAAAGACGTGGCGGTTCCAAGCCGCCGGCTCTCAGTTTGCCGAATCTCTAACGATGGCAATAGAGAATAGACATAGTACACGGTAAATAGTTGGACAGAATAGATTTTGAAGAATAGATCATAAAGAATCGTATTAATTATTTAAAAAAAATACTATTATTTATATATAGAAAGATATAACATTTCTATCTCCGGTGAAAGAGAGAACATAAGAATTGATTTTTTCGGCTGATTAAAAGCATAGTTTCCTAAATTTTCCTCATTAATAAAAGTTAGAAGTTTATAAAAAAGTGCAGTCAATTGCATTAGTCATTTACCGATAATTTAATATTTTGTAGAGTTATGAAAATTTATCTTTCACTGTTCCTTCATAAATAGATTATATATTTGTTTGATAAATTTATTCGCGCGAAACGACATGTGAGCGTTATTTTTCGCAGGTGAAATCACAAAGATAACGAAATTATGCGCACTAATTATTCCCACTGATAATTACATCGAAACAGGTTTCACCAAACGTTTGCACGTACAGAGTCTCGTACGGCAAAACGGATTAGAGATTCGAGTGTGGCCGTTTATTAATTTTGACCATGAAAGAGAGACGTGGCGCGAATCTCGCCTAATGCACGCTCGTATTATACACGCATTCGGGAATTAGCGCGAGCGCGTGCGAGCCGTCCCAAACCTATTTAGCTAGATTAAATCAATGGGGATCGGCGCGCTAGGCGGGTCAACGCACGAAAATCCACGGGCAGTCGCATTATGTGTCCCCGGGACAACGTAATCGCATTAATCGCATTGAGCGACATCGAGCACCGGGCGTATAAATGCCGTCGATTGCGCGACAGCGATCGAACGAACGCCATTGGGAATCCACCGCGGACAACGTATATACTATATACATACGGCGACGGAAAATTTCCGACATTTGTTTCACGCTCCAGGAGCTGACAAGCCCGTTTCCGAATTATTGCCGATTGTATCGACTGTTACAATGAAGAGATGAATCTATAGTCCGCAGCGGCGCAGGTGCTTCGTGCCAAATATCCGCGAGCATTCGTAATCTTCGGCGCGTAATATTGCAGTTCGATTTTCTTGAAAATATCTTTCTTCGAATATTTTTTTTATAATTTTTTTGTCCAATTATTAAAGATGACTCGTGTACGAAAATAAAACCGTAAACGTGAAAAAAAATTATATTTTCTGCGAAAATTATTTATGACTAATATTAAACATCGACCGGTATCGCATTCGAATTCTCACTTTGTCGAACAATCGCGATGCGTGAAAAAATAATTATACGTTTATTTTAAGAGAGCAAGAATGCGTAAAAATATGCGCACGAATACACCGAGATAACCGTGAAATTGTATTGTACAAATAACATCCAATTTATATTTAGTCGCATCGAAGCTTATAACATATTCGAATCAATCGATCCCTCCACGCACCGATTCGGGCTAATATTTATGGTTCGGAGAGATATGATCAGATGGGATTAAACCTAAATTCTGTAAATTAGTGATGCGCCGTTTGCAACACGTGTAGTCGAACATGAATATGTCATAGCGTATACTATATACATTATTCGATCACTTGGCGATCTTGCAAAATAAATGTAACGTTAGACAAGCTCGTAAATGTCAATAAACGAAATGTGGTTTGCGATATAATAAGTTATGATATGATAAGAATTAATGCGATATAAAATATTTAGAGATTATGCACAAAAATGGAGAAATGAGATTTACATCTCAACTTCGATTTTACGAAACAAAAGATACACAAATAATTAATTCGTTCGGAGATAGTGATAACATTTCTTTTTTTTTGCATGCATAAAACATGAATGCAGGATAAGTTTATGAAAAGAAAAATAAATGAAAAAAATATTCAATAATTTTATGTTATCCCGAATTAATTACGCGTTGATACTGAAATATCGCAAGTTTTTTAAAAATTTTTACTCAATTCATACTATTTTGTACAACGCAATTAAAGTGCTAAGTATTTAATATCCTCGGCACTATATGTTTGATGACAACTAATTACTTGCTCTCTGCATTTCAGGTATGAAGACACGCTGAAGATAAAGGCACTGTCTCCAAACTCAAGCGTGCCCTCTTAGGGCTTAAGTAGTTGCATGAACCTCATAAGCAGTATTCATGACGCTGTTTACTTTACAGAAATGTAAGTACTGCAAGTAATGTAAATATAACATGTACTACAGGAAACTTTACCAAACAGGATGAATTTAACAAGAGTAGAGCGAAGTAATCAACTGTTCCAATAGATACATTTTTAATCAGTTTCCGGCTACAGTCCTGGTTAATTAAATTTAATTGTCGATTTCCTTTTACCTTAATCAGCTTGCAATTCCAGTCTTAATTTAGAAAAAAAGATTCAAAGAATCACGCGATCCTTAACTTAGATTGCATTCATTTAAACCTAAACTCGATTAAATTTATCTTGTCGTCCTTCGATTCGGTTTGTTTCAGAAAGGCAATTATATATGTATTCCAAATACTAATAATTTTATAGATCACTTTAAATAATCCTTGTGATTTTGACTTGCTTCTTTTCAATAATCTTCAAAGATTTAATCCTAATAAAGTAAACCGTCTTCATCAATATCGATTAATAATAAAAAAATCTAATATAAATGTAATAAATTTTTCTTCTCTCTCTCTCTCTCTCTCTCTCTCTCTCTCTCTCTCTCTCTCTCTCTCTTTCTTTTTCTGCCTATATTATATCAGTCTATATTAAGATTTAGAGGAAAATGAGAAATAAAAAACAAAGTAGTGGAGATAAACGATATAGGTGAAGCTGCACGTAAAATATTGCGATACGAGCTTCGAGCGTCGCAAGCGAGATAAGATCGACCCTGGTCGCTCAAATAAGGGTTGCATGCAATTTGCGCGCAAGCTTTCCCTTCGATAAGATCGCCTCGCCGTCCTAAACCAATCGACATTTTTTTTTCTTACCTCGCGATTGAGCGGCTTCGCCAGAGTGATGACACCGGTGCGCGGGTTGACAACGAAATGATCCGTGAGTTGTATGCCATATTTCACCGGCGAGCCTTCGGGATCGTGACCCTTGAGGACGAACACCTCTGTCCCGACCTTGGTCGATTCCGAGAGCGGCAAACCCGTGGGGTATCCACCGGCCTCCAGGATAGGTGGCTCGTTCACGTTGTTACCCGCTAGAACAATAAGAAAGAAACGTTTGTTTTCGAGAGTTTGTTGTTGGCTATATATATATATATATATATATATATATTTTGTTCACACACGGTCTGTGAAATCCCCTGTTTACTTTAGCAGGTTTATTTATTCCTCTCGTTAACTCTGTTCCTCGCAAGCTGCTGCTTCTTACTGGTAAATGAAATGTCATGAAAATACAGAAACATGGAGTTTCTGAATTATGAAACAAAGAACGTGAAAAACTCAAAGATTAAAAACGCGTATATATAAGAAAATCTTATTAATTTAATATTAATTTATCTGTAGATTTGTAAATTATTCCGTAACAAGAAATACGAAATTATTAATGCAATGTGAATTTTTATATTCAAAAATATCAATAATTCTATTTTATTTTAGAGAAACATATTTCTGCATTTTCGTTTACAATTATGTTGATATTCGACTACGAAGAAGCTCGATAAAATAATCAATTTTTGTATCGGGTCAATCAGTGAATACACAATTATTTAAGATGCTGCATATAGTATCGTGGCTATACATTTATTGTGCCATTGTCGGATCGATTAAAGTGATTACCGTTACACGAGCTAAGCAGATTATGATTGATGTATCCGTTGCGCGGAAATCGATTTTTTGCGTGCCAATATCGCTTGCCGATAATCAATTTCGCTGTGAAATCCGGAGCTTAGGGTTTTCATGCTCCTTTTGCGACGCGCGCAATCAATACGGAATATCCCCAATTCAGTGCGTTAAACAAGAAAAATATATCGCATCGTCAGAAGCTTTTCCGGTTTTTATGTCGCATTATATCGTTATATCGTGCTGAGAGAAAGCTGCAAGGGGGAAGAACGTTTGGTCACGAAAGATAAATGTTACGGAAAATGGATTCTTGGAGCTTGAAACTTAATAACTTTTGTATTTCTGAAAAAAGGAAAATATTATTTATTATTCAAAGAAAGTATAGTTGTTAAAATGTACAATAACGATATTTAAGCAATATTTCATCGAAATTTAGATAGAATGCCTTCATATACATTAGTAAAAATTTTTTTAAAAGAACCAAGGATTTTTTTCTCACAATATTTCATTATATTTTTAAGCGACATATAATCTAAATTTGAAAAAAATCTGCAATAAAGCATTTCTCTGTCACTCTTTTCATTATTAAGTTCTCGCAGTATCAAAGTCGCAAGTGGGAGGAAATTTTGACTCGGTGGTCAAAGGTGTCTGCAGAGGAAAGGGATAAAATCGTTTGCGGGACACCCTGTACAATCACCTCATTCCCGGGGAAACGTCGGATAAGCTTTGTTCGCGGCGGGTCACAGTACTTCGGGACTCAAAAGAGCTCGGAGGTCCCCGGTCGCTAATTCGACGCGAGCGCAGGGCTCGACCTCGTAAGCCCGAAAAGTCGTAAAACTATTACCAAGTTGGGGCGTATATACGAAGTGGCCCCCGTAGCCGCGAAAACTTCTTTCCGAACTTCCGCAGCTTCTAGCCGGAAATTGTGGCGGACGTAATAGATACATCGCGGACTTTAAGGTCGTCCGCAACGGGGCACGCTATACTTTTTTACAGACCCTATTCGACGCGAGGATACTGCGGAACTGCAGTTGCGGTCTCTCCTTTTTCTCTTTTTTTCTTTCTCTTTCGCGACGAGGAGAAGCCTCTTCGAGGATAAGCGTTAAGAGGATAACGACATTCGCGATCGCGCGATCCCGTTCTTTTCTTGATCGTCGCGGATTCACGATTTCGCTTAGAATTTTGTTATTACGATGCCACCGTAACGAGCTCAGATTTTTTTTATACGAGCTGCACGCATCGCTTATAAATAGGAAAATTGAGCGGTAAAGTGCTTACTGTGATGCAACGCCGTTGCTCCATCATTATATCATATTGTCATTCAGCGAGAAAGTCGTTGCATTTGTAAATCGAATGATGTATTACGGGTCAATGAATAATCGATAATAATCAAGAATCAATTATCTGATAATTATTAAAGGATTATGAGTCAAATGATATTTTTTTAATAGCGAGCTGTCGTGCGATAAGCGAGCACACATTTACACAAATAATATTATTTCCACCATCAAAAGTATAATAACGAAATAATTGTTCAATATATTAAGAGACGCGCTTGCGTGATAAAATTGACAAAAATAATTCCAGTAGCGAGTTTCACTCTGTATGTGTCAAAAATCTTATACAATACTCTTTACGAAAATAAGAAAATATTTTAAGAAATAATTGAAAGTAATTTAACTATAGATTATATATGTATTAAGTAATTAGTATGTTAGATATTAATTTTATATATATATATATATATATATATATATATATATTCTGTTATAAATATGACTGTATACAGACTGAATAGATTATATATAGAGATAGGTGCTCTCTTATTACTTTGATTTATTCTCGCGAAAATCAGAAAGCATCCGGGAGAAAGGTTCAGGTACGATTCCGACAAGTTCGTCAGTAGGAAAGGTAAAGCAGAGTCTAGTAAAAGTCCGCTGCATCGAAGAAGTAAGACTGTGTTGGAAACCCGCGACGGTTGTACGCACAAATTTTCCCGGCGGTTCCATCAAACGAGAGAAGCGGTCGTAACTTTTCTCGAGCGGAGTCTCCTTCAAACGCATTTTGTAAATTCAAATAAGGGATTCGAGAAAATGAGAGAGACGCGAACTTTTCTTTCACGAGACCGAGCGAGCGGCAGCGGTCGCGCGATATCGAGAGCATCGCGAATGACGCAAATAACCGAATTATCATAAATTTCAGTCGCTAACTACCGGCTTTGCGCAGCTCCGCACATCTCCATCCCGAATTAATCGGTCGAACTTTCGACCGATATTTTTCCGGATCGCCGCTACATTTCACATCCTTATCTCGCGCGAGAATCAAGGGGCACCATCACCGAGAGACCATCTCGCTCTCTTTCATACGCGGAAAAAAGTACGTTACGTTAATTGAAACGTCGAGAACGGAATGGAACCGAGGCGGAACCAAACTATGCGCAGAGTAAATAAATTTTCAAGACGGACGCGCGAGGAAGAGGGACCGCCTCTGCAACGTTTTTCCACCATGCCCTTTTACACAAGTACGCGTTTCACAAATCACTGCGACTCGTTAAAACCGATTTACTCAGAGTCTTGCTACAATTTTCGTCTTCATTGCGCGAAAACTCGTGAAATAATCGGCGCCGCTTTTCGGGATTGCGAAAAAAGCTGGTTATTATAGAGATTGACGGAAATCGAGAAGTCAAGTGAAGGCTGAAGCGCGATTTCTTCTCTCTGAGGTGAATCGTATGCAATTGTGGCCGAAGCTGCGATCTCACACCTCGTCTTTCTCTCTTTCTCTCTCTCTTTTCTCCCTTTTAAAGTCCCCTCACTAATCTTTTCCATTTCCGAATCATCCTTACAGGGACAACCCTTCGCGCGTGCGATAAGGAACAATTTTCGCGTTGCGAGCCCCTTTTTATTGCACGTTCCTTAAGGCGCATTTATGATCCGCTCTTCACATAAACCGCGTTATTGTCGACCGTCCTGTTCCTCGTCGCGCCATTAGCCGTAAAGTTGGCAATGTATCTTGCGTATCTTGAGATACGTGCGTCCGTTTCACACCGCGCGAGATCAAAGATTTCTCGAGACGATCGTCCTAAATCTGCTTTATGAATATTACTTTATGAGTGATTCAAGCTTTTATGACAATTACAGTAATATCGAAATTCATAAATGTTATATTAAAAGCGAAAATTTAATTTTAATAATGTAGCGCTTTATTAAAATTCTTGATTAAAAATATCGATTTATTTCCGCTAAATTTTGTGTCAGAATCTTGTGAGTGTTCTTATTTTTATCGCAATAAATTATTAATACTCATTACATAAATCGATAGCAAACATATATGCAGACATAATATGAAAGATTAATGTGTCGTCAGAATCAAAAGTAACTGAATTAACGCGAATCGATGTTCAGAAATTAAGACGAAAATTAATCTTTGCTAAGATTGAAATACACTGGCGCACACATATAATGTTGCAGTGATCTGTCATAATACATCATATCAATTGCATATATAACATTTTTTTTTTTATATTTCTGTCGCGGCAAATTTTGGATTTTCTCGGAGATTGCTAATTTGCTTGGAGTAAATTATTGCTTTTTTTGACGGTTGCAATATACATTCAAATACGAATACTGAAGAAACTGTATGACATTTCGTAAATTAGAGATGGAAATGTATGCATAAATAATATGACAGATTTATTAATGAAATGTTATGGGACGTTGAGTTTCATACCTAATTCAAATCGCGCGTTAGTTCCATCGAAATACGAAAATAAATCTGAAAAACAAATATCCATGCGGCGGCATTATACTTTGCCTGTAAAAGAATGCGTCGTAAAAGACAGGATGAAAGAAACTATTAGAAATTGATTCCGTCTGTTACTCTCAAAGGACTCGTACGATCCGAAAAAAGAATGGTAAACCATTTGATATAAAAGAAGAAACCATTAGCTTCATTTTATCTGAGTCAAATACGTCGACGTCTATATTACAAGATAGATATTTTTAGAATCTGGTGGATTCTGAGAAACGCATAGATTTTTACTTCTATAATTTATAAGATTGCAATATGATTGAAATTGAATATTTAATATTCTTTCTATCTTTCTCCTTCGACCAAATATATTCAAATAATATATGTGTGAGAGAGATAATATCTAAAAATATATAATTCATTATGTTCTCATTTTCGATAATTTGTCACAAATTGAATTTTTCTTCAATATTTAAAGTTGTCTTGGAAGCTATTTTCAGATCTAAAATTCGACGATGGAAAAAAAATCTTATTTGAACCGTTAAAACTTTTAAAATTTAATATCACTGACAGAGTTTTTTTATGTTCACATTTACATTTCATCCTTCATCTTTATAATGCAAAATGCTGCAAAAATAATTCTTTTAATATATACATATAATTCTATTGATATAATCTTTCTCAAAATTTATTTATAGTTTGACAATAGTACGACAGCTTAAGTCGAAATGTATTACGTCGAGACGATGCATAATTAAGATATAAAAACCCTGTAACATCTCGCTTTAAGATTAATTACCATAAAATAGCCGTATTTTCAACGCGGCAGGAAATTAACAGGTTCCTCCGGTGTTATCGTACCGCTAAGATGTCCAACAATTAATTCAACGCGCGCGATACCCCTTCCGTTTCGTTACTTCTGGTTTTCACAAATTCCCACGAAAACGAGAAAAGTCGGACTTTAAAAACCGGAATAAATTAGTCGTTTAAACGATCGCGCTATTAACATCTCGTAGCTTCACATATTGGTAACAAACAAGTAGATCTTTCGGTGAATTCTTATTTCGAATCAATAAATCTAAAAAAATCTGGAACATGCGAAAGAAAATATTCTCTTAATCCCCAAAATATTATTGACTCTAATCCCTTTCTAAAAAAGGCATATTATTGACACTGTTGTCGCTTTTCCGCGATGCTAATTAGCTGTCTCGATTCGCGTTGTGCGTTATATTCATATAGCATATTAGCATATAAGCATATTCTTATACCATCGAGCAGCTGTCATCGCGAGGATTAGCAGTTTAACAGTTTGTCCAAAATAAAATAAAATAAAATAATATATTATGTTTTAAATAATATGTTATAATTTTCCTTAAACTCGATTAATATTTTTGACAGTTATCAGCTGATTTCTATCAAAAAATATTTATCGCAGATAAGGCATTATAATATATTATTTACAACATATTACTATTTTAATTTTTATAACCTATTATTATTTAAAAATTTAATTAGCAAATTAACGCATTATTAATATTTTTTTATAGAAATCAGCTGATTAAAACGTTAATTTGTTAATTAAATTTTAAAATAATAGTATGTAATAAAAATTATAAAATAATATATTTTAAATAAAATGTTATAGTATTTTAAACTCGATTAATATCTTTTGACAGTTATCAACTGATTTCTGTCAAAAAATATTAATCGAGTTTAAAGTAGGTACTATAACATTTTATTTAAAACATATTATTTTATAATTTCTATTACATACTATTATTTTAAAATTTAATTAACAAATTAACGCTTTAATCAGCTGATTCCTGTAAAAAAATATTAATCAAGTTTAAACAAACTTTATATATAAATATCATTCTTTTTTATATAAAATCGAAGAATGGCGCTTGTGTCGTTCTAGTATAGTTAAAAAATGAAAAATAAAATTTGTTCATCTCGATGTCTTCGGTATTAAATTAAAAATGCAATCTAATTTATCTTTCATCTGCATTGTTTTCAGATAAAGATGAGTAACAAAATTAATATTACATTTTTATAAAAATTTTGAATTAAACAAAGTTGTTCTCTTTTTCGTTTCGAAAAATGGAGAATATATTTTATATTTCCAAATTATTTATTTATCGATTCTATTTCTTCACGGTAACTCTTTGTAAAATATTGATTCGCAAACTGATAAGATGCGACTTTCGATCTTCGATCTCTTCGATGTTTAATGTTATCGTTCGGATCGTGACGCGGAAAGAAGGAATCGCGAGTAACCACTCTTATTCGTAGAACATGAGAAAACCTATTTGAAATTCGACGAAGCTACCGCCACGTGATCCTGCCGCGCCATTAGCCAAAGGACGTCCGATGCATTAGAAGAGGGAATTGGATAAACAGCGCGCGCCGGCGTCTATCTCGAAAAATGACCATTCCGACACGGAAACCGGGAGCTGTGTGCATCCCTGTGTAGCACTCCGCAGTTACACGAGTAATCCCGCGATATCGACCGATCGCCTTAAGCTCGCTCGTGACGGAAATCGGATTTTCGGAAGACGCGCGACCGTCTCGTCTCACTATCGGGCAAAGTGCTCCGCCGAAACTGCTTGAGAGAAGCGCAAATAAAAAAGGGCGGAGAGGAAAGAGAAAGATAAATGGATACAGGGAAAAAGACCGAGACACATAGGCAAAATAGTACCAAATTTTTACGCGAATATGATGACGAATATACATAAGAAGCAAAATGAAAAGTATAATAACTCAAATATTTTTTATACTTTGATATATAAAAAGAAATTAATAAAATACATATAAATTATTTAAGATACATTTTTAATTTTTTTAAAGAAATACTTATATTAAAAATAAAAAATAAACAAAACAAATAAAAAATTATTGCAAATCACATATATTACACGTATCTAAAAGAGCGATAAAATACACGTACCATTATTAACATTCTTTCTGGAATAACACGAATAATAATTGCGTGCCAATTCCTTGCAAGATCGTAGGCGCGCTTGAAATTGATGAAAAGAGAAAGAGAGAAGTTAAAGACGAGATTCGTTTTGGCATCCTGGAAAGACTCTACGTGAGTCGAGGAATTATTTTAGACTTGTTAATGCAATTCTCCTGAAAGCTTGTGGGCGGTATATCGTCGAATAAGTGCACGAGCAAACCCCATCGTCGTCGTCGTCGTAGTGGATTCTCGGAAAAGCTCGAGGATAAATGCGTCGGTGGCTGGCGTTTTTTAGACGGTATCCCTCTAGTCCCTACATGGCGGCGCGCACCGAGAGAAATTCAGGTTGCAGCCGTATATGAGCGATACGTGGAATGAAGCTTCTTTCGAGATGCAGCTTCTTCCTCGCGGGAGAGCGAGTGGTCGCGTCGATATTACATCTAGGCTCGCGGGAATATACGAATACTCCTCTATATCGCTTCTGAATTGCACCGCCGTTTGTATTAATCTAATTAAAATATTAAATAATATTGCATTTTCGCGGAAATAAGATTCATTATTCGCGGCAATATTACTTTCGAGTATATCAATTTTGCAAAATATCTCCCGTCTTTCCGGCTAAAATGCCAGTGGCTTAATGTATAAGTCAGAACGCGCTCCGTCGAGAAGAGGACGGTATCCTCCCGTAGGTACTGCGGTCGACTCGTACTACTTACGTACACATTCTACTGCGAGTATAGGAAAATAAATTGTCGATACTCTACAATCGCGCTCGTTCTTCGTTTCTCCGAAGCCCCACCATGAATTTCGCTTATCTGACAGTCCTGGAATCAAATCTATTCGCTCTTCTACGGGCTTCATATACAATTTATCGTCGAGAATCGACGAAATCCGACTATGGACAAAAGGACTCTGGAGTGAGATACGCACTCGCGATATATGGGTATTCCGATTACGTTTCCGGTGTAAATGGAAGTCGGAATCAATGGCGGGCGTGTTACAAAATCATACACGTGGATTGCCATTGTAAAAGTTGAAAGGCGCGAGATAAATGCCGTACAAGAATAATTGACACGATTACCTTCACACGTTCCGTTACAGACCGTATTCTAGAAGCGTTAAAATAAATTCAAATTTTACATTGCATTGTTGTTTCAGTCTTGTTGTTACAGTCGCTTCAGACGACAGCATCATTAATCTCGTTCGTTAAAGAATTTGTGCGACAAGTTGTCGAAGCGAAATAATCGCTGATAAATTTCACCGTGTTACTTTATCGTGTTTAAGACTGACATTTCGCGATCGGTCTTTAAGAATCAACGAAGCTATTCAATAACGCAATTAATATCCCTGTGAATGACACGAATCACACTAAATGCAGGCATGCAGGCATGCATTTAGTGTGATTCACAATAAATGACTGAATTATCGTATGAATATCGCGAATCAAATAAAAAATTTAAAATAAATCGGCTGCAAAATATTGGCTTTTATCAATTTTTGTACTTTTTAATATTTTTTGTATTCCTTTCTTATCTTATAATCAATGGAGATAGAAAATTTTTTCTTTTAATGCAAATCAAGTGGATTCTATGAATAAAAGAATTAATAAAATGCTCGAGAAAATGCATTGATAAAAAGAAATATAAATTTTTTAAGAATTTTCATCTTCCTATTTTATAGGACAGATAAAATAATTGCACGAGAAAGAAAAATATTATAGTCAGTCAGGAATTTATTGACAATGCGAATTCATGTCGATTGTTTGTTGCGAGAAGTAGACAAGCAGTAGTTCACATAAATTGAACTGAAAAATCATGATATGCGAGACAACGGAAGAGTTATCGACTACGATATTCAATGTGCACGCGAATACTGATACGATATGCAGTTAACATAAATAATATTTATCGATTCAAAACATTGACAAACTCGAACTCGGTTTCATCTTCTACTGTCGATATATTTTCGCGTAAAATATCAGTCTTTCGTAGCGCTTTCTCTTATTCTCTCTCTACGTACATTTTTATCTATACATATATATTATATAATATTATATATTTTATTCTCCTCTTTCCATATTTCTTAGAATTTTATCAGAATCATTAAAAAGCTATTTTGTCAATTCAATTTCTGGTCACTCGCCTGGTTGACGGAACTGATAAATAAATTCGCGTCCAGACTAGCTTTTGCGTCGGACAGAAAAGAAACAGGATCCGATTCGAAGAAGCTTGTCGTTCGGACATGAAAAGATTCGAGAACCTTAATGGTACTCTCCGGTGGCAGCGCGCGGATTTGCATGGCGAACGGGCTTTCGGTCGTCGAGGAATTCTACAGAGGGGACCCACAAAACGAGGGGGGTGTTCGGATCGAGAGACGAGCGGCCCCCGGGGTAACGTTCCGCGCGAAATTAATCGCGCTCGGTTACAAAAGAAACCCCGTCGGCCATTGTGTGCTCGGGTCCGAACCTGTCCGCGATCAAAAATAATTAGTCCGGGAGCGCCAGCTAGTTCCCTGTCCATCCCTTTCCCCGCTTCTCGCGACTTCACCCTGCGCGGCCGACGAAAAACCTTCACCCTTATTGTCACGTACCAAGTCCCCACCGGTCCTTGTCACTCGGCGAGGACTACGTGCGCGGATTGCAATTCGCTGACAACAGGTGAGGCAATATTGTGTCGAGGAATCATTTTTCAACGTTAATCGACGCGCCATTTTCTCGATTTTATAAGAGCGCGGGAAGTTAATTAGAGTACACTCGGT
Source organism: Prenolepis imparis (assembly GCF_030444845.1). NCBI lineage: Eukaryota > Metazoa > Arthropoda > Insecta > Hymenoptera > Formicidae > Prenolepis > Prenolepis imparis. The sequence continues at coordinate 12,363,960 of NW_028141162.1, read as the reverse complement.
TTCTTTCCCATTTTTCTTCTTTCTCTATACTCTTTTTATACATTTACTTTATATATCATATATATGAAAATTTTATTTAATATATATTTTATTATTAATTTTTTTATCATTAAATTCTATATATGTGAAATTTATTATATATTTAAACTATTACAAAAATTCATTAAAAAAATTTTACGATAATTTGATGAGAAAGAAAATATTTTGTAAATCTAGATACAAATTTTGAAAAAATCACCTATGTTAACTAATGGATCTATAAAAATGTGGACAAACAATGAACAATTTACAAAGTTTTGTCCCTCGACAATTACCGTAGTCTCGCGCAACTTCTTCGAATCCATCTTGCGACTTTGCATATTTTCAACAGCGATATCGATCTACGCGGCTATTGGCTGCTACGGAAAAATTTTTCTCAGCTGGACGAACAATGTTACAAGCGCGCATGAAACTTCATTGGCTCCTTCCATCATCGACGACTACAACGATGTCGACGACATCGTCTATACGACGATCGTGAGAATCGTAGACAAAGTTTCCGCGAGAGCGCGAAATGGCGAAACTTTTCAAGGGTTTGCGCAGCGGCAGCAAATTGCGGAGGGCGTAAAAATTTCCACGTGCCATAAAAGGATGATTAGAATCGCTCATCCTCTTCCCCATCTCTCCCTCTTCCCGTCTTAATGTACCTTCGGGCGAAATACGTTGCGTTTCCGAGAGGCGCGTGCTCGAGATACTCCTGAAACGATATCGCAAAGGGTTCGCAATTGTGAAACGGACGCATTTACCGACGCCTTTTTTAAAGACCTAGCCGGATGTAAAAGAAGTTGCCGCGCGATCTCGCGCTCCGGAAACTTTCTTACGTCTGACTGCGTTTTAGCAGGCAAGATGCTCCTAGAAACCAGAAAGAGAGAGAGAGAGAAAGCGGCCTGTTCTCTTACTTTTAAAAAATTACCAAAGTTTTCGCGTAATTCTAGGATAGTATTAAAACTCTAGCATCAGGTCGCGTCTCCACGGCAAGTTTAATTTAGCGATCGGGATTGATCGTTTTTTTTTAAACTTGATAGGATGATTACTCTCTTGATAACGTTTTATTCGTATAACAAATGAGTGTTCGTTTTTCTCGCCATAAAAATGCATTTAAAAATTCTCCACTCGTATTGAAAAGAAAATTTAAAAATTCAACATTTATCGTTAAATGAAAGGTAATTAGAGTTACGAATCCACGATGTAATTCTTCATAATGAAATGAAAACACGATCGCGAATGATCAACGTACATTCATTAATTAGAGGTCCTAATTACAGGGGAAACAATTGTAGTGCTTTTAATATGAAATTGTTACTGTGTAAGTTGTTGAAAATGTTATTTCAAAGGCAGCGTTTAAAAATTACGTTCTATTCTTCGAGAGAGACGGCTTTGATGAATTCAAAGATAAATTTAATTTTTAATATATACCGCAAGATATATATATTTTTTACATTAATGTATGTGTGTGCGACATTGAAATTACCGCCGTTCTTTTTAACTTAACTGATACAATCTGTAAGTCAATTCAGAGAAAGTTTACAACTTTCAGAGCGCTCTACGTCTTCTTGCTACGTCTTGCATTTTGCGCAAGTCACGACACGAGCGAGTCACACTCGAACAACTTTAGTAACGAATGGAGCATTCCCCGGTCTTGGATGAGCAACGCAATCCCTGGGGAAATTAATCCCTGAAAAATCTCGGAAGCAACATCTTCCGGAAAATAAATCCTTAAAAAAAAAAAGAATCGTAACGTATATGCAAAACTGTAAGTGAAGATCGCGAACGCGTTCGGGAATTACAACTGAAATGAGATCGATATTCTGTTCCGCGGAGTTTCGACTCGATACAGCATAAATTTCGTCCATCCTATCGCGTAAAAATATGATGAAACCACCCGTTTTTCAGCTGTGGTTAGTATTCTCCCCACTTTTAATACTCCGCCATGATAGAATTCGATTAACTTCTCGCGAATAAAATCGAATAACAAAGTATTCGTTGTTAAAAATTCTACAGTAAATTTGTCCTCACAAAAGCATGTGTAAAATGAAAAACATTAATCATAAAAAAAGGAAATACATGCGTCAAACTAGAAACTGTACAACCCACGCATCAATTACAATATATATTTACATCTGGAGAAAAAAAAACGAAAAAATGAGTATATATATGAGCGAGAGAGAGAAAAAAATCGAGGTTTCATTTTTCGATTCGGGATATTCATCAAATTTTCATTTAGAAAAATTCGGTACATTCCCATTTATTGCTCGCTACTTTGCGCAATGGTGCATTATTAATGGTATCGTTCCATTTCGCGAGATACCTTTTAAGTTTGCGCCGAGGCTGCCGCCCGGACCTTCGCAATGGCGAATACAAACTGCGGCAAAATTAGCCCCCCGAGAAAACGCTCGCCGGGAGCTCGTTCCGGTACCGGCAGATAAATTCTCGCGAAAAAACTTTGATACCGCAAAGAACTGAAAATCGGGGTCGTACACACCCGCGCACGTCCGAGGGTGGTACAAGGGGATGGAAAAGTGGCGCGAACGCCAAGCAAACACACGTACGCGCGAGCACACGTACAACCGCCCCCGCCGATATCCGAACGAAAACAATACTCCATCGTTTTTTTCAGCCGAGAGTTTATTTTTCAGAAGATTTTTCTTCCGAGAATTGTTTCCGCAAGATTATTCTCAAAAGACCGAGGCTTTTTTCCATTCATGGCACAATGTTTGGGAGGGTGGAGGGGGGATTCTGGTGTGCTGTCTTAAAGGATAACACAGCTGTCGATAGCAATGAATAACCACACTTCATTCTGCTCGCACGTATAGCGAGACATTTTATTTCGATTTGAGTAATTTTTATTCGTCATGCAAATGTAATAATTCAATTTCTAATATTAGAAGGAGAACAGACCTACGACAAACAATTGCAAAAATTAACAATCACAAAGCACACGAATTATGCAAATTCGAAGATAAGATGAAACACAACTCTTTGTAGTAATAAAACGTGGAATTATTTATTCGATTTCCAAAAGTTATCTATAAATGATAGTATCGATCTCTTCTTAATTAATTAATGAAAAAACTGATTTTTTAAACTGTCTACATAGTTAATAGGCAACTGAAATTACAGCATTGCATTGCATAATATTGAGTTGAAACAACAAAATATTCAAATAATATCAAAATGTTCAATATAATGGAGATATAAAATGTAATATAACGGGAGATTTGATAAAATATTATTAGAAAATTTAATAATCGTCATATTTTTTCATATTTTGTTTCATATTTTTTTCGAATGCTTATATTTAAACTTTTATTTAATATTTTAAACTTAATAAATATATTAAAATTTTAAATCAATTGTCACATAAGATATTCAATATTTCATTTTGAATATCTGTTTTATCTATTTTAAATATAAACTTGCTTCTATTTTATCAAAAGAGTATATCTTCTATTTTTAAAGACATATAGACACATACAATTTGTCGCTCACATACACATTCGAAATCATATATAATATGTTGAACTCGATATTGATATCGATATTATCACGGCAGCAAACCATCGGTAAAGGTTCAGAGTGAACTTTTTTAGAATATCTCGCAAGATGGGTCCAGACGGGTACTAACGAGATGGAGGTTCAAGCAGAAGACTTACGATCGAAGGGAATGGAAAATTGAAGTAATATTCTCATTGGAATAAAACTACGATAATCCGCCGACTTACGTGAGCAAAGTAATTGAAAGATAACAACGAACTAATTTTTTTCGGGAATAACCATAATATCCAAAGCGTTTCGAAACCATTGAATGTGCTTTTAATCACAAAGCTTTTAATGAATTCAAAATCGATTTTTTCGTTAATGAAAACATACACTCTACAATCTCTTTCTGTATTAATGGGAGAATTATAATTAAAATTATTGATTTTCTGCCATCGTTTACATAATTAAAGTTTCGCAACATGATAGCTTTTCGCATTAACACATACCAACACACGTACCAACTTATATTCTTCTCCTAAATTAATGCATGTTGTAATATCGGGGGTAATTTTTTATAATTTTTTTTCGCGATTCGCAATTATTCCAGCTATTTTGCGCCATCGCGAGAATGTGCTCTGTGACGCGAAGAAAACTAGCACATAACGTTATAAAATGGCATCATAAATTAACGTCATAGTCTTTCTTCGGTAAATAATTCACGAACACGACGACGCGATTTCGCGAATGGTCCAGTTGTTTCGAGTATGTCGAGGTGCCACAATTGTTTTGGAGTTTTCGAATCAAAGTGCGATGCAAATATTTACGAATTTACGGTATGTCGCCGTTAAATTGGCGCCGGCGGCGCCGCTGACAGCGAATTAAGATAATTTGCATCTAAAGCACTAGTCGCGCATCTCGAATTTAATCCGCCGGAAACGTAGTTGCGCTCCCGCGAAGAGATGTATAGATGAATAAATTTATAAGCACATAGTTAGTACAGAAAACGATGTTTACAATATTTACCGATGAAACGCGCGTCATTAAAACTGACAGAGTCTCGCAATTATCACTTCTTTAATAATAGTAACAATATTTCTAAATAATGAAACGATGAAAGGAACAATTTAATAATTTTAGAATTTACAACGAGACATTTTATAAAGTTAATTTTCCGTCGCGATAATTTCTTTTCTTTTTTTTTTTTATAAATTATATCGCGCGTCTGTTCTTTTGAAATTGATATCTCACGTATTCACAGTTTGAGAATCAGCGATAAGAATCGAGGAAGCGAAAAAGATGAAAAGATCGGGACAGATACAAGGTGTCGTGCAAGGTTGTTCGCGCTTCACGACAACGAGAAAGTGGCGGCGACATATGACGGACGTGCGCGCGATCGCGGAGGCGCGAAAACGCGCGTTGGCAAGTTTGTGCATTTTTCAGGGAAAACGCGAGTCTGCCGCGCGGCGGTAAAGTGACAGGAGACAGACAGGATACCTGCGACAGGGCAGGCTCCTGTGCGCGATGATCGCGTGCTTCCTATCGCCCTTTCTTCATCCCGCCCCGAAACGCCGACAGTCCGATTAATATGGCCCTTCTCTCCCCTCCACCCTCCCCCCGCGACTTTGCCGTTGCTTTTATACCTCGCTCGCTTTATTACTTTCGCAATTTCCCGCCGCGAAGCTCGGCCAAAAGTTGCTAATGCCGGCATTACCCGGAGGAAGCCGCAACTTCGACGTTTTAAGAGACTAACGACCATACGGGCGATATCTGGCCGAGGACGGCTATCTACAGGTCGTTCTAAAAGATAAACGCGTTAAAAAAATATCCCTTTGAGAGCCGAGAAAGATTATATCTCAAGAATCGTCCCTGATTCTTTAATTACAGATAATTACATATCCCGGGATAATCCAGGAATTTTTTCAGATCCATGACTATTTATGTCGATTACTTCGAATTTAATGATACTCGGTATAAACAATGATTTTTTCATAATTAATATTAAATACTTTAATAAGCACCCTCTTAATCGTGAGATAAAATTAAAATTATAAGATCGTATTTTTTTTATAAATAAAATTTTTCTATCTCAAGATTTGTGAATAAAAAAATAAAATAGGACAAATATATAAATGATAATGACATTATTCTTGAAGTTAAATCGAATGACAAAACTTTTTCAATACTTAAATAGAAGAAATTAACGTTGCTGCAATTAATATGATTAAAATTGTGTTAAACTTTTAGAATACAAAGGATCAATTTTGATCTTGTGTTTCAAAATTCTGTTTGACCGTGTTTCAAACAAGAAAGTTTATGAAAACGAGATTAATTTGTAAACATTTTGCATGTTAGTTCACGTATAACATTAATAACGCCTATTCAGAAGTTTGGAAATGACGTAAAGCAAAATTCATATGTGGATTCCCTAAAGCGTCAAATATATATTTGGCTTATCAATTAAATGACGATCAGCATTTATTATTAAATCTATGTGCAGAATTAATATAGAATTGCGGTTTTAGTGCAGTTCCAGTCTCGAAGTTCATTGACCGTTTATAAGCATTAATGGAACTAGTAATCGGAGATGAAAGTGGCACAATTTTCAATCTAATTTTCATATTTTTTTAAACAAATTTGTGCGTACTATTTTATAAAAAATAAGAGAGTTACATCGTAAATAATAAACTCTATTACACCTATAATTTAATATTGTAAGAGAAATAATAACAACATACTGTTTAAGTATAGCCGCCGAAGAGAAGAACGCGTCTGACCATATATAGGCTTTTACTACTGACAATTACGCGATCAGTCTTATTTTTTAAAAACTGATACAATTTCCAATAAATTAAATGTATCGTATATTTATAAGCACCCTATTACGTCTTAATTATAATATCCTACAACCAATAACGCAAGAACTTATTCACAGGGTGTCAAAAAAATTGTGAACTTCATCTACGATGATTTTCCTAGCAATTCATTATAAGTTAAAATTAATCTTTCTTTAGAAAATGCGTGATCGAATGCTATCTTTTTTACATTTTTTTAATTTTCGATGTAAGATATATTTTGACACAAAATTGAGTATTATATTAAAATTTTATTATTTAAATAAAGCCAGAGAATGGAATTTAATGAAGAATAAAGATTCATCGCTCAATAGAAACTTTTTTCTTGGCATTTTTAATTCATACAGACAATCTTGAAATTCAATCGTGTAATTTTTCAGTACTTTGCTGAAATTCACAATTAGCGCGCGACTATTTTCCGCGGTCCCGTGATCCCGTTTTCATTCAATTCTCCGCTAATAGCTGCGGAGCCATAACGAGAAATTCGTCGCGCTGAATAAAAATGCAATCTTCGTCGACTTAAATAATCCTTTCGTTCTGTTCTTGTATTGCTGTACACGTCACTATGACGACTCGCGTTTAATTTAGGCTCACATAATGAGAAATTAACGCACATCGTAGAGAACAAGTCTAAAAAAAATCTCGCGATCACGGAATTAACAACGCAAAGCGAAAGATCAGTGACGGCGATAATTTAAGAATATCGGTCGAGACAGAGCAGAAAAAGAGACAAAACGAAAACAACGCGTCGCCACCTTCTACGACTTTTTTCGCCCTGAGATCCGACCGCGTCTCTGAGGAACGAGCAGCTTTAATTGTCTTCTAGGGAGTGTTTCTCGTCAACGATAAAATGGATAAATGAATTTCATGTTTTTCTATGCTCTATTTTCGGATCAAACAGCTTGAGAGTCTGCTGTAAGAAGAAAGAGGGAAAGAGAGAGATTAAATTCCTCATGACAAATATGTGTGTCATGGTAGATAAAATGTTCATAAATGCAGACATACATTGAAAATGTTAGTTGCAGAGAGGGGTCTCGACAAAAGTATATTTATTTTTCATAATATTATTCTTTGATAGTATTTGTAGACAAATACACAGAGCAGAGAACAAAATTAAAATCAGAAACAGAATTAAACAGAATTAAAAAACATATTACAATTCTAATATAAAACATCCAGTAATGATGAGATCTACAATGTGTTTCATGATATTCGTTTCTCGAATTTCAAACTAAAAAAAAAAAAAAAAAAAAAAAAAAAACATAAGAAACATTGACGTTTCTCTTGAAAAATAACGAATTGGAATTAATCTCCGAATGTCCGTCGTTTTAAATGCCGCTTTAAATGTTCAACGACCGTTGAAATCGCGCAGCCTTCTCTCGTCTCTCGATTAAATGGACGGCGAACGGAGAAACAATTAAACAGCCTGTCCGCCAACGAAAACCGATGCGGCTTCGCGAACTACGTTTGCGAACTTCCACGTCCCATTATTGTCATCCCCATTTAACATCGCTCTTTCTCTCCTTTTCGCCCTTCCCTCCCTTTCCATTCCGCATCGTCATCGTCGACTATCGTCATCGCCATCGTCGTCGTCGTCTCGACGTTCTTCGTAAAAGTCTCCCGAAGAATGCTTTCGCCCGAACACGCGCTGTTTCGCCGAACCTTTCGCGCTGAAGCGCGAAACTTTTCCCTCCCTACCCTCCCTCCCTGTCTGCATTCTCTTCTCTTCCGTCGTATTTCCACCCTTTTCGTCGTCACCGTCGCGGTTTCATCGCGAGCGGCGGGACAAAGCGGCATTCAGATTCGCTCGGTGAAATTAAAGCCGCTCGCGCGCTATTCCTAGGCGAAATCCTTCAACCGGAAAATTAAGAATGGCCTCTCATCGTTTCGACCTTTGAATTTCTATAAAAGTCTAAAGACGACAATGATCCAATGGTACGCGATACGATCGGTCAGTGTCGCGAAATTAATCCCGATTGTGTCTCGAGAACTCGTTTGGAAACGATTGAAGATACCGTCAGGTTGTGCAATATGTTTCTCTAGCTAGGCATTAATTCTGCCGGAGGAAATCGTCGGTAATTATCATTGGGAACACACAGCACGTTACTCCCGTCAATTAAAATTGTAAATAAATTCTGCAAGGAACATATTCGCCAATTTATTCAGCATTTATTTCGCAAATCCATTTTTATTGAATCTTATTTTGATGATTCGTTAATTGGATTAATTTATTAGATATTTGTTAATAATGATTAATTGCAGCTACTACTCATCTCTTGTTTCCAAATCTCATTTTAAAATCGATTATTATATATGTGTCGAATTAATAACCAAATTAGGAGTGTTCGCAATAAACGATCTGTGTGGCACGAGGTAACAGTTTATTTACGATAACTGCAGTCAAAATTCAAACTTCCCAAAATGAATATTATCTGTTTAATTAAAAGTCCGTACGCAATTAGGTTGTTATTGCAAACATGATCTAGACTATGTATGAAACCAATAATATCAAAGCTCTGACATATATCAATCAACAGTTTATGTGCATCTACTGTAGATCATCGCGAAATTTAATTTACTGTATATGTGCAATTACAAATATTGCTAAACAAACATTATTATTAATATTGCGTAATAAAAATTCACACAAAATTAAATAATACAGTTTAAACCAGAAAAGTATGTAATTTTAATAAATTGTAAATTTCAGAACGCATTCATTAAATACACACACACATAATAGTACATTTTTTAAAAATTACAGAAAAATATGATTATTAAAAACAAGAATACTTCAAAAATTCACCGCGTCTTTTAATTCGTGAATTTTGATTGCTATTTATTTTCAATTTGCTTTCCATTTTACTTTGACAGAAATTTTATGCGATTAATTTAAATGAAAGATTTTAAATATATTCAGATATTTGATGATATGATAATAGAAGGCTGTGGAAAGCATTATCGTGAATGAGATGATTTTCGCTGTAAAATTATTGACCCCCGAAATTAGTTTGAAAGTTTCATCGAATAAATAAGTTTCGCCGAAACTATTCGCTAACGCATCCCGCACGTCGGATTAATTTCCAAATGAGAAACGCGCTCGTAGCGCGATCCAGACAACAGGGTTTACTTTTATGCAAACTATCTCGTCGTAACTGTCTGGCTGGAAACTGCGGCCGGAACGCGCGTTTGCGAGTGCACTTTGCGTTACGATAAAACTTAACGATGCGCGAAGTGGCCCGATGTGGATCTCTCTCTTCTCGCGGGAGACGAGACGGCGCGCTTCATTTCTCTCGCTCGAGACGATGACGACGTCGTAGAAATTCCTGCTGGGAGACGCGATATGATAAACCCCGTCGATCGATAATTCACGGGCGCTGCAATTTCTCTGACAATCATTACGACCCGCGTCAGGAGAGCGTTTTAACAAAGAAACGTGCCCGGTTTCGCCATAAATGCATTCTCTCTCTCTTGATGCATCTTACGGGGGCGATGCAAGATCTCTCCGGTATCATATCGTCTCTCGTTTCTGCATAATACGACGCTAGAGAGCAATTCGCTTGCTCGACAGGAGCTGGACCGCTCGCAAATTATGATTAATATATACGCGACGTATTTTGTAACGATCGTTCATATATGATAGGTATGCACTATACATTATATCGTCGCTTTAAAAAATCGATGGATAATATTCATGCGCAGAATTAGAAATTATTTAATGTTAAATGTCAATGTATACCTATAATAAATATTCATATTTGACAAATAGGTCAAATATCACCAAACGAATATCGAATTCGCGCGGCTTAATATAAAGCTTGTTCGCGGCTTGCTCGCGCAGCCAGCAGCTCTAACGTCATCATCGACCGAGACAACGAATATTACTCGGAAGTTTTCCCGCCACCCGCAAACTTCGAAATGGAATTACAAGTCGGCGCGGAGATAAAAACTCGGAAACGATGCAGCGGGCGGGCGCGCTCTTGCATATTCTATGCGAGATCGTCCCTAGCGACAACAGAAGTACGGGCCAAGTGCTCGTCTGTTTACCCGGGTTTGACCCCGGCGCTCGCGTGTGCAGTAGACAATGCGGCTTCCGGGGTGCTCCTATTTTTATTCGAGGATCGAGATTTCCTAGTCTCCAACCAAGTCGCTTTTCTGTGTAGCACACAGGAACGGTTTTCAAATATAAATAACCCGCGATATTATTCAAAGTGCCGCGTAAGTAACGTAGAAAGTATATATGTAGGCTGGATTCAGAATCTCTCGAAGAATGATTCAAGTAATATTATTCTATCTCATGAAAAATACATTCTTATATTAAAATCTTCTTTGTTCTTTTCCAGTGCTATTTAAAAATGATAATCTCGTAATATCTCAAATAATAATCGCACACATAATATATCATTATCATATTAAAAAATTTAAAAAAAAACTTTAATGGAAAAATACATCACAATGTACTTTTTTGACATGTGCTACGAATTATTTATTAGATACAGATATTAATATTCCGTTAAAAGATAGAGAGTATATTATTTGTCACTTCGAATTTAAATTATTCTAGTGTACTATCAAATGTTCAATAATTATTCTACAATAGATACCATCTAGTTATTCTCGAACCAAGGCAAAATTTCATCCCTGCCATATCCGTGACAGGCCGGAGGTATCCTCTTGGCGTAAAACTCAGTTAAAAAGACTCGCAAGTTGAAGACTCGCGAAAGAAAGAAAAATTATCCGTCGTCAAGAGAGAGAGAGAGAGAGAGAGAGAGAGAGAGAGAGAGAGAGAGAGAGAGAAAGAGAGCGCAAACTGACGTTCGAGAATCGATCTTGAAACTTATCGGAGTTTATCGGGTAATAACCGGTGAAAAAGATGACGGAGAGTCCGCGCGGATCCGACGTCGCGTTGTGCCGCGTCGGTTTTGTTCGCCCTTTCCCTCTCTGCACCCTTGCCCCGTCCGCATTTTTATACAATCTCGTAAACTCTGCTATTTTATAACGCTTCCCACCATTTTTCGGTACGTGTAATACGTGTAATACGGCGATCGGACAGACCAATAACCGGAATTTACCGAAAGCCGAAGCGACACAGAAATTCCAAACGCGAACGCAAGCAGGCAGGTAGCATCATCCCATTTTACCGATTTCCGTTTGAAAGGTTTTCGCCATTGATGCTATCAAATTCCTCTACGGGAGCACATTGAAGAGGCATCACGGTAGAATCACTACACGTGCTCTTTCCACTCGTTGATTTTGTTTACAAAAAAATGTCAAATTTCTAAATACGTGGAATAAAATTATATTTCTTCAGCAAAAATGAAATCAGCATTTTTATCGCAACTTGTTGATGCTTGAATTCGAACATCTAATCGCACTGTGTGCTTTTATCAGCGGATTTTGTTGTGACAACAAAAGTTTCATATCATTATTCGTATTCGATATAAATTCCCAAACATACCGATTCGACATTTGAAGCTACAAACATTTGACACGCGACATCGCGTCAAGTTTCGCGATAACAATCTCGAGTACTTTTTCATCGCATCGGATTGCGCGGGCTTCATTACAGAGCTTCAGGTAATTATAAACTCGGATAAATCTGTACTCAAAGTAAAAATACTATTTAATTACAAAATGATATCATGCAAACGATAAAACTGCGTTTTGATAACAGCATTGTTTGAGTTCAATCTGTCGAGGAAGCAACGTATCCTCGCTTTATCGTATCAACTTGAACCGATAATTCGTTTCTGTCGCTCTGTTTTGCCGAACCGGAATAAACAGTGACAAAGTATTGTCATTTGTAAGTAAAAGAAAATTATACAGGAGAATGTGAAAAGGGGATGAGATACAAATTTCGTTTTAGAACTATTGAATAATTCACAAGACGGGGTAGACATGCGGCCATCTTTCGAAATCGCGTTTGAATGGTAGCAAATCTCCCGATAATCGTTCAATTGTTCAGAGAGGATTTAGAGAAAACCTCTCTCTCTCTCTCTCTTCTTCTTCCTCTATATCCCTCTTTTCCGCCCATCTCTTCAACCTATTTGAAGCTTCGCGAGGCAACGAGTGAGCCGAGTCGCATTGAGCTTCAACGACGACGGGGCTATTCGCGAGTGAGGATTGAGGATACTTCGAGCGAAGGAAAAACGGCGTGTACGAGAGGAATATTTTATCGAAAAACCGCGGAAAAAGATTATAACGAGCGAGAGAACATATCGTTAACAGTGTGGCCGCATATCTTTGCCGGATATATCCCGCTCTCTTATATCTCTCATTTTTACAAAGAGGCTTTTCTATCCTCTCTCGGAGGAGATCATCAGTCTTCTTTTTCAGCCACAGAAGAGTTTCAAACTTTTACATCTGTTTTCTTCAAAGAACGCCGACAGTTTACTCGACGTGTTGCGCGAGTCTAAGTAAAATGTCTGGGGAACGTTTTGGGAACCCCTGCTTTAACCGGGCTCGGAGAAAGGAACCCGAAATCCGCAAACCATCCCTACATCGTATCCCCTCAACCCCCCATGCATCGGAACGGTGCATAATCTCGGATGCGCGAAAACAACGCTACCGACATTGTACCGTAGGCCGGCGGTGGATTAATCGAGTTAATCGGGACAGAATTTACATTTTACAAGGGCGAGTTCTCTCTCTCGTGGGATAGGATCGGGATAGGATTTTCCATCTGTCGGTGAAGCGCATGGATTCGACATGCGCAATCACGTCGCACCGTCGCCGCGATGCGGCTAATTAATGCGGCATCGAGTAACGCAATTCGTCGCGGTCAGATAAAAAATGTCCGACGGCCGACGGACGATTGGTTAATTATTCCCTTCGCGCTGCGCGTTACTAATTTAATCTTTTCAACTATCAGCATCCGCAATTCTATACGAACGCGCGCGTCTTTTTTCAATTTATAATCTCTAACGTAGAGAGAGAAATGAGAATCATAAAAAATTCAAATTTTTTTAGACATTATATACTTTCTGATTATAATAAAAATAGTTAAGCAGAGCGATCTGAAAACCTGAATAATTGCATATGTGGAGAACGATACGTTCCTCGATCGCGAGGAAAGAGAAGCGGAAACGAAATTTTATAACGCGCGAGATATCAATGTCGATATAATACAAGCGTGACAAGCAAGAACTATAATTTTTGCAGTAAAATATGATAAAAGCAGAGCTGTGTGAGTCTAGCACCCGACTTTTTAAAAATTAATTTTTTTAAACGGAAAATGATAGCATTTTGTTTGTAGTTGTTTGTAGTAACAATAATTTCGTTTGTAGTTTTATCAATTAATAAATAAAAAATATTTTTTAAATGACTCGCACCCGATATTGAGATATCGCAAATCCGCTTTCGCGGTCTTCTTTAGAATCGTTTGTAGTTGTTTGTAGTGATTTTCCTTTCGTTTGTAGTTGAGCGGTTCAAAAGTTATAAACAATTGTTTATTCGTCCAAGAGGTAAATTTGTTAATTTTAAAGATATCGCAAATCCGTTTGCGCAGTCTTCTTTAGAATCGTTTGTAGTTGTTTGTAGTGATTTTTCTTTCGTTTGTGTAGTTGAGCGGTTCAAAAGTTATAAACAATTGTTTATTCGTCCAAGAACTAATTGCGCAAGCGGATTTGCGATATCTTTAAAATTAACAAATTTACCCCTTATAGACAAATAAACAATTGTTTATAATTTTTGAACCGCTCAACTACAAACAAAAGGAAAATCACTACAAACAACTACAAACGATTCTAAAGACTGCGCAAGCGGATTTGAAAAATCTTAAAAATTGACAAAGTTAGCTCTTGGACAAATAAACAATTGTTTATAACTTTTGAACCGCTCAACTACAAACGAAAAAAAAATCACTACAAACGATTCTAAAGAAGACTGCGCAAGCGAATTTGCGATATTTTTAAAATTAACAAATTTACCTGTTGGACGAATAAACAATTGTTTATAACTTTTGAACCGCTCAACTACAAACGAAAGGAAAATCACTACAAACAACTATAAACGATTCTAAAGAAGACTGCGCAAGTGGATTTAAAAAATCTTAAAAATTGACAAAGTTAGCTCTTGGACGAATAAACAATTGTTTATAACTTTTGAACCGCTCAACTACAAACGAAAGGAAAATCACTACAAACAACTACAAACGATTCTGAAGAAGACTGCGCAAGCGGATTTCCGATATCTCAATGTCGGGTGCAAGTCATTTAAAAAATTTTTTTTATTAATTAATTGATAAAACTACAAACGAAATTATTGTTACTACGAACAACTACAAACGAAATGCTATCACTTTCCGTTTAAAAAAATTAATTTTTAAAAAGTAGGGTGCTAGGTTCACATAGCTCGTCGTGTGCGAATAATACTTTATTACTTTATCAATAGAATTTATTATTTAAATATTTGTAAATGAAATTTAAAAAAAATTGTAAGAAATGATAACATTATTAATGTTATTATCGCGATATTTGTCGAAATTATTCGAACAAGGAATGAAAGCGTGCAGGAACGAAAAGAGTTCGGACGCGTTATTATTGTCGCTTATATCGGACGGATAATCACTGAAATCGGCTGACCAGTGCTACTTTCTATCCCTGATTAATCGCCAGACTCGGAAAAAAATCACTTTCTCATTATTATTGCATATGTACATTATATTGCATATTATATGCGCGTATAATATGACTCATTCGAGCGAGATTTGTTAAATAATTTTGTCGAAACGCTCATATATACATAATGTTATATGAAACTTTCTGCTTTTTTTCCCCCGATTTCAAACATCAAACGGTAAGAGTTTTATACGTCGTGTAAACTATGTGAACCTAGCACCCTACTTTTTAAAAATTAATTTTTTTAAACGGAAATTGATAGCATTTCGTTTGTAGTTGTTCGTAGTAACAATAATTATGTTTGTAGTTTTATCAATTAATAAATAAAAAAAATTTTTTAAATGACTCGCACCCGACATTGAGATATCGCAAATCCGCTTTCGCGGTCTTCTTTAGAATCATTTGTAGTTGTTTGTAGTGATTTTCCTTTCGTTTGTAGTTGAGCGGTTCAAAAGTTATAAACAATTGTTTATTCGTCCAAGAGGTAAATTTGTTAATTTTAAAGATATCGCAAATCCGTTTGCGCAGTCTTCTTTAGAATCGTTTGTAGTTGTTTGTAGTGATTTTTCTTTCGTTTGTGTAGTTGAGCGGTTCAAAAGTTATAAACAATTGTTTATTCGTCCAAGAGCTAACTTTGTCAATTTTTAAGATTTTTCAAATCCGCTTGCGCAGTCTTCTTTAGAATCGTTTGTAGTTGTTTGTAGTGATTTTCCTTTCGTTTGTAGTTGAGCGGTTCAAAAGTTATAAACAATTGTTTATTCGTCCAAGAACTAACTTTGTCAATTTTTAAGATTTTTTAAATTCGCTTGCGCAAGCGGATTTACGATATCTTTAAAATTAACCAGTTTACCTTTTGGACGAATAAACAATTGTTTATAATTTATAACTTTTGAACCGCTCAACTACAAACGAAAGGAAAATCACTACAAACGATTCTAAAGAAGACTGCGCAAACGGATTTGCGATATCTCAATGTCGGGTGCGAGTCATTTAAAACATTTTTTTTATTTATTAATTGATAAAACTACAAACGAAATTATTGTTACTACAAACAACTACAAACAAAATGTTATCATTTTCCGTTTTAAAAAATTAATTTTTAAAAAGGGTGCTATTAGGTTCACATAGCTTAAAAGGAGGAATGTGTATAAAGTAAACATGTTGGTTTAAAAAAAATAACACCTATATACTATAAAATAAATATACAAACAATTCATGTCTTCAGATTAAGTTTTTAAATATTTTTAAAAATTATTTCTTATAATTGCAATATTATTAACAATAAGGAAAATTAATTCTTATAGTTTTTATATTATTTTAATATATCAAATAAACCGTATATAATTCGGCACAATTTATCTTTAAATAAAATTATGTGGATAAATTATTTTGCACGATAGATTTCAATATTACTGCAATCAGATTTCACATAGAATGTTAAGTATCTCTACGTAAGTGTAATTTTATTTCGTATGTTCGCGAGTTATCGAAAGAATAAAAAGATCATTAATATAGCCAATCAATTATTCTTCAATCTGATCATTTTACACGATAAATATAGATCACTGTTTAGTTGGCAGCACTGTTTCAACTTTAATACACGTGCGCACCTAATTACCGCATTAATTAACTGTATAGAATGAATGAGTGTCGGGTGAATATTATCGGCCTGCGATAATTACTTTAATGGTCCCTTGGAAATTAAACAAGCAGACAAATAGATAATTAAATCTGCCACTGAAAAAAATATCGCGAATGTATAATTTGATAAAAAAAATGATATTTGAAATATATTTCTAATTTCTCCGATTCTTGTCACTTTTTAATTGACAAATTGTCCATACAATTATTCTGTCTGTATTCAAAATTTATATCTCAAAATATTATTATTAAGATGATTTTATCAGAAATATATATATAAATCCGCATGCATAAACAAAATATGACACGAAATAATATTACGATCGCTACTAAATTGAGATAAATTGCATTTACAATTGTTATGAAAAAGGATACATTAATGTACAAACAAATATCATCACATAGCGATATACTTTGCAGCGGCAGTCCAGATAATATCAATTACCGTTAATGTGAAAATTATTAATTGTAAGTATTACGCATATGGGCAATAAATCTGTTATTGTTTGCAGTTAATTATAAATTGGACAGCACCTAAATATATTATCACCGAGATATTTGCAAAGTTCCAAGAGCGTAACGGAACTCTAATAACTTCTCTTTAGATCCGAAATAAATTCTCCGCGTTTTCGCTTATCAGCACTTAATTAAAGTTAGCACTCGGCGAGTACGGGAGAAACTGCATTTTCAAGGGTCGATAGACGACGAAGCGCAAAATCATGACGTTCTTAATTACAATATATTTCACATTTAAAATGCAAGCTCAAGCACATAGATATTTCACGAAAGATTAAAGAAACTCTGCAAATCACGATTACACACGATCTTAACAATATTTGCCAGTGTGAACATATGTAGCACAATTAGTTTTTAATTTTAGTTAAAAAACAATTTCTTTTATTAATCGAGAGGAGAATCCATTCTTTTAAGACTTTAATTTTAACTATAAAGTGTAAATCGAAAAACTGTTTTTATTTATAGAAAATCGATTTCGCTAACAATAAGTGATTTTCTGTAATTTATATTTTTTTACGTTGTATAAAGAGTCCTCTATAATAAGTATAACTTATTTTTTTTAATTTCTTACAGTTCATAAATATGTTTTATTTATTTGATCATGACGAGAACAATAATTCCGATTGCATCCTGACGTGTATCGATTATTATTCGCTACAAACTCCGATAGGTTCGCGATCAGCGTTTCTGTGCCGAATGTAACCGTATATCATTTTTTTTTCTCTCGCGATCGCTTCCGCCGTCGATTCAGCGCGATCGCATCCTCTAGATTATTAAACCCCGATAGTTCATCGGATAGTTATATCGTCGACATGACGATAAGCGTTCGCGACGCGCTATCTTTCTCGCGTTGTTGTTGAACGCGGGTCGCGGTCGTTCCTCCTTACTTGTTCTGCCTCATCGCGTCCCACCTCATAAATCTCTCGCTCTCTTCCTCTCTTTCTCTCTCTATCTCTCTCTCTGTTCCTGTCTCCATTGATTTCTGCGCGAGTGCTCGCCGCACAAATAATTCTCCGACATTTTCCCCGGTCGCTTTGTTCCGCGCGCGACCGTGCGAATACTCGCGCATTCGTCATTCCGAATCCGCGCAGGAACATTCGCGGCGACAAGATTTTTCTTAGGCGAGAGTCGCATGACCCGTGGCAGGACATTTGTCGGTGATTTACTGGGACTCTTGCGATGTTACTGCGTTATGTAACCAAGTCGTACTTATAGAAGACACAATAAATTTGTGCTATTTGTTCTTTGACTAAGAAAATGATCGAATTAAAAATAATTAAATAATCGCTCAATTTTTATTTTAAAAAATAATGCAAAAGAAAATCGATATATTAATGAGAACAAATTGACTCATCGAGTCGAAGTGGAATAGAATAGGTATTATCAAGTAGAATCTTAGCTCTTTAAAGTGTTTTTCTCCTCTCTTCTTCCACAGCTTTCGATACATACATTTTAAGAACTAGTCAATTTTTTAATGCGATTTTTGTTTAGTTTGCACAACAACAGTGTTTCGATAATCTGATCAGTTCAGTTTAATATGAAAATCTATTTTGAGCTCACAAATAATCTATAATTCACTAAAGCTTACAAATAATCTATAATTCACGACAATATAATTCGAGAGATAATTATATTTCTAATTTTATATGTCGTTTAAAACAGAAAACATGTAAACACGTAAAATATGCATCTATCCAAATTCTAAATATACATAACATGTATTGGGCGTTACGTAAAATTATAAATAAAATTTTATCTTGAATTTTATAAATTCATAAATCATCTAAAGCGGATTTAACGTAAGTAATTCTCATGGCAACTAACAAAAAGAAAACAAAACTAACTCGATAAGTCCTCTGCAACTTACTAAGATCTCCTTAAATAGTCCCGAATACTCCTTAGGTGCGATTTCAGTTCATCATATCGCGCGTCTACGGGGAAGATCAAGCGTACTATTATTCTCGCGGTCCATTGAACGCGCAGGATGAACATCCTGACGCGTTCGCAGTCTTTTGAATTTCCGCATCCTCGCTATAACGCGGAGCACGGGAGAACAGAGGGGGTGTGTGGAGGATAAATAATCATCGGTCGTTACACAGGGAAAGATAAAGGACCATGCCGCTCGTCGTTAGGCTCTATCTTCGGGTCCCGAGATAGATCGACGTAACGTCGCGTCGGTTTACGCTCGCCTCCTCCGCGCTCGATCTCCTCTTCTCTTCCGCGCCCCTCCCGAATGAAAAATAACACTGCCACCCCCGAGAGATGGGTAGATTCAGCGCGCTGTTCGTTCGCGCTGAACCGAGGACCTTGATGGAATGAGCGAGTGGAAATTCCATTATTCGAGCACACTCGACCGTCCAACCGGCGTTATCTAATGGATGGAAGGAAGTGAGTACTCTATGCGCGATAATAGTCGCTCGAAGCTCGTAAAAATTGTCCAACAGAATGGCAGGTGACAGAGTCGAGGGATGAGCAGGGCTCATAAGTTACCGTCGCATCGCTTGGATGGCGTGTCGAACAAATCGAGATCGCATAAACGTCAACTATACACATGTCCAAGCGCACTCTTACAACCGTGTTATTTCCACTCTATACTTAAACTCGGTCTCTGATTGCACTCATCAGTATGATTGCCGAATTCTTGCGCAAAGCTCTTCAATTATGGACGTTAACGGGGACTGAAAGGATCGTCGGGTTTTCCATCACATGCGAGAATTGCCTATTGGGTGCCTTCTCATGCGCGTGATTACACACGTACGACGTTCCACGATCGAAATCGATTACCGCTTCCATGATTCGACGTAAACGTTGTTGCTTTCAAGGAATCGGCTTTCGTTATTCGACCCCCGTCATTTCTTTCCTTTGACGCATTTCCACGAAGGTATAAAGCTATAAAGCTACATATGGCCTTCGTAAAAGCTCGGTATTCGTGTATTTACGTTAGCTCGTTGCACGGTACGAGTGCACATGCTACCGCTGAATTTTTCATGTTCTAAGCAGAAATTTAAGAGAAAGAAAGAGAGAAAGAGAAAGAGAGAAAAAGTCAAAAAAGATAAATTGTTAACCTATGAAATTGAGGGCTTTCGTATTCATAATACTTATTGAATTATATATACAAAATATATAAAGAGAGAATTCAATATATAATTAAATATAGAGTTAAAAAATAAAATTATTTATAATATTAAATCTGTCCCGCTGATAATTCGTATTATTATTTATTAGTTCACAAACATAGAAAATCGTATACTAATTTTATCATTGAAAAAATCGTAGTGTATCATGCTTATTTCGTTGTTAACCACTCTGACCGATTCTATTTCGACATACGTTCTCATTTCATATTTTTTGTAATAAAGAACAAGATCAGAAATAATAATTGTATGGGAGACAATGATGACTCCGTTACAAGAAAATGGAGAAAATCCGGCATTTTGAGGGTATTATTGTTTGACGTTGGATCGAAAGAGAGGACGGAATCGCGATAATTTATCACAGACGGCGTGACGAAAATTTTTGTTTAAAAATCGACAAGGAGATGAAAGGGGTGCTCGAGAATCGGTGGAGTTCCGATAACAGGACGCGCGAAAGTTTGACTATCACTAGCTACGTGCGGAAAAAGACGAGGACTTCTCCCCGACAGCAGATGGCGGTGAACTCTTGTACGTTTTGAGTATTGAAAGAATCGCGCAAGAGAAGGATGTGCGGAGACGGTTGAAAAATACCATTTCTCTCTCTGATCCCTCCCCATCCACCCCTTCCCCCTTTCTCGTGAAATTGCATTGTCGTTAACGGAAAATTCGCAAACTTTCTCTGAAAATACGGAGGGATCCCGCGACCCTTTTCGGCTCTTCTTTCTTATATCTCCGCCTGGTCCTTACGTAAGTATACGTGTTGTTCACGTAGAGTTTCTCTAGATGATTTCTTTTCGGTTAACTCGCATAATACTTTCATAATCGTCTCTTTTTTTTACATCCCGCAAACGAGAATTATATTTATCGATTTATCATTCTTGTTTTATTTACTGTCGCTCTGCGCTTCTAATTAATTTTTTCGTGGCATTGAATAAAATAGGAGAAAGCAACGTACACGTGTTAATATCGCAAAATTATTTCCAGATAATGTAGCAATTAAGCAAAGTTTGACTAAATTGAAATCGTTCATGCGCACATCTGTTTCGTGAGCTTAAAATGCCGTTTGAACTAACGTCGCTTTCTAAGGTAGCTGTGAGAAGGATCATAACCATACAGCTCCGACCATACATGATCCCCGAGAGCGTGGTCATCTTACAGGGTGTAACGTCGAGCTGCCGGAGAGCTCCAAAATTAGTGCGCACCACGTCAAATGCAGTTTACAGTGTAAATGGACTTTAGGACAGGGGATGCATGTTCGATCGATATAGCGAGCGGTCAGTACACTGTACAGTCCAGATAAATAGCCAAATTTTCAGCTGCGCATTCGTTACGACGATTAGGGAAATTAAACCAGAAGATAATTGCGCGAAAGGAATAGAAATGAGATTACAATTATTGTCTCTCTCGAGACATTTTCCCGATCCATTAATTATAATTAACAAAATAATAATATTCATATGACAAAAAATAATCTAACACCGATACGGTTAAGGGATATGTTAGTTTTACTTTTTTACATATGGAAGGATGTGGAAATATCTGTATCTTGTTTTTCGTATCGATATATCAGTTTTCATAAAAAATTTCGCAAGGTATATTCGATAACAAAACGCACACAAAATGCATCAATACTATCTCTCAATATTATTCGAAATATGAGAATTAAAAGGAAGAATATGAGCAAAATAAATACAGACTGTATATGGAACGAAATATAAGGAATGACTATAGAATAAAAATTAAAAAATAAACACAGATATTCTTGATGTAAAATGTTTCTTGCATATAGCGTCACGCGTTAATAAACGACTGTTAAATAAATCGCGCAACAGAGGAAGCATAATTGCATGGCCGGTGCTCAATCAAATTTACCGAATATTAATTTGCCACACCACGGGAATCTCAAGTGAATATCCGTTAAATTATTTCGTGGAAACAAAATATCTAATTATAATTAATCGTGGCGTTATAAGATCAAAAAGAAAATTAACCGATAAAACAATTCTTTTTAAATTTTAATTTGCACAAATGTGGAAGTATATATATATATATATATATATTTATAAAGTAGTATATATAATAGCATTAAATTGTACTATTATCGCGTATTTAGATTGAATTGCTTCATATTAATATGAGAGAGAGAGAGAGAGAATTTGCGATAATAAATTGAATACTTCTGCAAAACGCCCAGGATTACGCGAACGTCGGGATTTGGACTCAATTATAATAAATTGCTGTCAAGTCATTAGTAGGTGTTGAAGTAGTGCAGATTTATCCTTTAATACTTTGACGTTTAATTGTCCCGAGAGAATAAGTGAACATATTTTTCAATATATTTTCGTAATAAAAATCGGTTTATGTAAAAGACATAAGACACAGTCTGTTAAAAAAATATTCGACGCGAAAACACATTTGTTATTTCGTGCAATTATTTCGCTCTCGAAAAAGCGGAATCTAAAATCTGAACCAGAAAATCTGTTTCTGAAAAGTTTATTCAACGAGCGATTAGACATAGAACATCCTGTAGACGCTCTCGCGAGATAACGAACAATTAACTGTGTGCTTTAGGGCGCCTTCTCGATAGGCGAATCCGGTGGATTTGTATTTGCATGCTTATCACTAAGTCTGCGGAGTAGATTGTTCCTGTATGCGCATTTACTGCAGTTTGTACGATAACGTACAAGACCTATTGCGATAACTAAAATTTCGGTGGATCTGTAAGTGGCAGTAAACATTGCAGTAAAAATTAAATGTCCGTTCGTGCTTACTTTAGATTTAATGTTATCATATTCTTGCAACGTCGTAAAGTCTCGTACATTTGCGCTTCTCTCTACTCGAAAGAAACTATTTACTCTCATTTATTTACACTAGAACATTGCAAAAAATATGTAACAATAGAAATCTCGAGAAATTCGATAAATTCGAATTTAAACTTTATCATTTTTTAAAACACGAGTTATTGTTCTCTTTCGCGGCGAAAGCAATTTCTCGTTCTTAATTGAAAAAAAGAGACGTAAGAATATTATATAATATTAAAATAGAATCGATCGCAAAGTGATAGTGACAACGAGACAAATATAATACTGTGATATTTTAAAATATATAAAAATTATAAAATTATAAATTAATGAATTTTTAAAAATTATTTTACTCTACGCAAATAAATTATACCTTCGTAAGTCAAGTTAATCGCTTACTAAAATACGCAATCCTAAGTTCTGAAACTCTTTAAAAGTTTCTCGTATTATGAAGAATATTATGAAACTGATTTTGATAATCGAGCCTCTCATCGGTTTCTGATTTATTCACGAGTGTGGCGATTTATCAGCATTCGGATCAACAATTTCGGATCCATCTTCGTTGCCTCGCATGGCACTCGTATCGTAACAAGGGCCATTAGATCCTACGCACGACTGGGATTTCGAGGGTCGGACGGAGTTTTGTGCTGTTGTCGGAAAATAGCGCGTGCATTCCGCCGCTTGATGAAGTGCACTTACGTAAACGCACGCAGCTGCGCCTAATGATCTCCTATTTACTGGCATAGCCGCGGCAATTGTCGTCTACACGTTGAAAGGTTTGATCAGAAAATAGGGAAATGCCTGATCGCGTTTTAATCGTAAATCAATAATATATCATTATTTACTCAAATTAAAAAAATATTGACAAAATCGAGAAATATAGAAATGTCAGAGAGAGAAGAGAAGAGCGAGAAGAATATTATTTATATATTTAAGATATTTAATATAAAATATCTTAAATATTAAAATGTAAAAAAGTATATACGAACGAGGAACAGCGATTCATCATTCTCCTGATTAAACTTGTCGCTTTCTCGCGAAAACACACACGCGATTCGTGTTTGGTGTCCCGGATAATATTTACCGGCGATCGAAACTCACGCAATCAAGTTCCGCAATATCGACGAGCGAGGAAACGAGACAATTGACCTGGCACGGCGGCTGCAGCCGCAAAGTTTGCTCTCGCCTCGCGAACGGGCACGCGTTCCTCGCCTATTGTATCAGACGATCCCTTTTCGTCGGATGGTAGCAAACCCGGGGGCGTATTTGAGTTTCGGACGCGAACCGTGATTAATTGTCGCGGTAAGAACGTTCTTCGGATTCCGTCCTAATTTCCGAGCGAACGTCGACAAACGGCGCCGAAATCTGTAGCCATCGACGAGAGAAAAGTTTCGCGCGGCATTCGTGATTGATGAAGCGATGGCGATAATAAGGACCCAATCCCGACGATCTGATTTGTATCGCGTGACTATCAATTATCTCCTCGCGAGCGAGAGATATTTGTCTCCATCCGTAGAGAATAATTACCTGTCGAGATGTTAAATAATGGTCAGGGGATGAAATTTGATGAAATCAAGAACCGCTAAAAAACTTATATCCATATTCGATCATCGCTTGATGAATAATATAAATTTCATTTTATATATGTATATATGCGCGCTTTTTAGATCGAGAAACATTTTCGAAAAATATTTTCATTATTTTAATCATCCCTCTTTTCTATCTATTAAATTAGTAAAGAATAAAAAAATATTATCAGACATAATCAATAGCCCGAAGGTTTTAAAAATCTTGAAATTCGAGAACCGAGTTTCTCTGACGGCCATATACGACATGTTACAAGATATCACAATCCTGGTAGCGTCGAATATCATAGCGGACGACTAACGGTGTCCATCATCGTGCCACTCAACCATGTGTTATCTACCTCTCTCGCGAAAAAGCGAAAGACAGCGAGTTAGCACACATTTTCAGCAAGGTAATGGAAACCCTTTATCCTTTATTGCGTGAAACGGATTTGAGAAAAATTTAAAACCCCGCACATATACACAGAAATAATTTATGTACGAAAGAAAACACGCGTTGCGAGTCGGATAATACAACGCCAGAGAAATGTAAATCGAGAAAGTATAAATATGTATAGTTGGACAGAAAAAGAGGGAAAAAACGGTTGCGTAACAGCGCAGTTACATTTATTAAACGCCGAGTCGGCCTCACGAAGAGTGCTTCAACTATCGCAATTAGTTTCTCGCTCGTGCCGTCCGGGTAATTAACTCTTGTAAATGAAAGTTTTATTAACAGCCGCTCCTCTCCCTCCCCCTCTTTCCTCTCTCTCTCTCTCTTCTCGGATTGCGCCGGTACGAATAATTCATCCGGCATAATAAATGCTCTCTAAACGCGTAAGTACGCTTAAACGTCGAGTCGTTTGAACGTGCGACACAACACACGCAATGAAAAGTGATGAAATAAATTTAAGTGGTCAGCCATACACAACACGCGAGAGCTTCGATAAATACATCTCCCTTTTATCCCGTCAATTAATTCTTAATGCATTAAAACGCAGAGAGTTGCGCAAATAGAAGTAGTTTTATCATCGATAATTCAAAATTTGTTTGTAAATGAAAAAGTGTTAATTTCTAATTATCGGATTCAACATTCCAAGCGCACAAGCGACTCGTATTTTTATCTTAACGCAATCTTACAATCTCGTCATAAATCGTATGTAAGGTCAGTTTTGCATACCTATTACGCAGATGAATGATAAAAGATAAAGTCGAAGTGGCTTCCCAACTCATTAACATAAGATTAACATTCATCGTTGAGGTCAGAGTAACTCTGCCGTAGCAGTCATTATTCGCGTCTAGCGAGTAATGGTCGAGAGTTAAATACGAGCGTATATCCAATTAATATTTTTAACTTCGCAAGAATGATTTATAAATATTCTATTAAATCCAATTATCTTTCTCTATAAATATATAGAAATATAGGCGACGCTTCCAGATCAAATATATATTGAACAGAAAAGATGAAATTGAAATAATGAACAATTTAAATATTCCGTGCAAGAATAGAAAGTTTTCATTATTTTTCATACTTTTTAAGAGAATTAAAAAAAATAAATCGCTCTTTATATAAAGATTAAAAATACTGAAAAAATTTCTTTCTGCATATTTAAAAATTCAGCTTTACATACACTTGGTACTGCGAAAAAGAAAAATACGGGTTAAATTTAAAAGCAGCCCTGTTTCTATCCATCAGATTGAAAATTCGCGAATCATCGAACAATCGCGAAACGACACGAGGAAGAGGGAGGGAAGGGGGACAAAGGAAAAGAGAGAGGAGAGGCAAGGGCGAGGTAAACGTGATCCTAGGTATCGCGAATGTCTGGCACAAACGGCTCGTGAAAACGAGTTGAGAAACTCACCCTGCACGCTCCCGGGGACTTTGGAAGCTCCGGCGGCTGTCGACAGCCCGAGGGGGTGCGAGAGACGAGGGTAACGAGGCCCGTAACCGAATTTCCAGATCGCCCGCTTTTCCCTTCCCCTGCTGCTTCCGGGGACGCGCGCCGCGGGATCCCATTCTCGCGAAGTGGAGCGAGAGATTATGCATTGAAGCCGCCCCTCATCCCGAGAAGTGCCACTGATTGGCTGAGTTTCGCGTCGACGGCGTGCTCTCGATTGACGGGGACCATCGTGTCGTGTTCGTGAATCACCTGCGGGCGATGCAGGGAGTCGGAAATTGCGGATACAGAGCAAAGAGAGCACAGTTTTGGAAATTGAGGAAATTTTAACTCTAATTACAGCAAGACGCTTCTATGTAATTTTAATATTTTTCTTATCTTTCTTGTGTTAGAATAAAAAATTCGATCTAATTTTAGTTTAACTCTTGAATATAAAAATCTGACAAATGGTAAAACCACGCGTAAGTTGAATTCAGATTCAATTTAGTTGCTTTAGTTGAAATTTATTAAAATTTCATAAAAATATGTAATAGCGGCAACTCTCTTTTACGATTATCTGGCTCTAACGAATACTTTTAATTTTATTGACGCACCCTGAATGGTGATATTTATCCTGAAATTTTCTGACAACGGCGAGATCATCACGAGCAGCATCCGCAAAAGTTTTCGTCGTGCTTCGCCGCAGTTTCTCGACCGTTGTTACAAGATTTTTGGCGTCAGATGGTAGACACACGCGGCACTTTTTCAACACAGTTTTCGAGCGCGAGTCCGACAGTTTCCTTTTTTTTTTTTTTCGATATTTTTCAACGCTGTCAACACCATTCCTTCCCATCCCGCGACTCATCCGCGAGCGAACGAAGATGAAGTGGCGTTCGATCTTCCATGAACCGAGTTATACCGGAAATTCGATGCTCAGCACTTTGGTTTCGCCAAGCCTTCCCCTTGAAGGACGCGGAGGAAGAGGATGAAACCCCCAAAGTTCGCTACCGGCAATTAAGGATCGCTCCTCGAACGCCGAGAGCCACCCGATCGGACACCACGGAAGCCGCAGGCATCCTTAATAAGGATGTCACGCAGACAGGCGAAAGATGGCTCGATCGAATTCCATCTCCGCGCGATACTGCATGCTTTTACTCGCTACACGTTCTTATTTTATCCAATTAACTTTATACGAAATACCAAGATATATAGAATAATTCTGTTAAAGCGTGGCACGATATATCATAAAAAATATGTAAAAAGAGTGCATTATTATTATTATTCGCGTAATTGTCGACAGCTCTGCACAATTCACGTTACAAAAAATATCCGATAAGACAATCGAACAATTGAAGCAATTTTAAATTATACTAAAGTTAAATAGAAAAAGAAAATGGTAAGGCTATTTTCTCGCTATCAAGTTTGGAAACGAAAACGACGTTTACGACGAGCGAGAGACGGTCGATGAAAGACGAGCGATTTAAGTTCGATTGTTTCCTCTCGATGCGACGGACGTTGCTCTTGCACGGGAAAGCTACGAAAATGCTCTTATCGCAAAGAGGATTTTCCTAACACCGTCCGCCAAATCTTCCATGTCGAACGTGCATGAAGGGTAAGCATCCCCCTCTAATCTTCGTTTCTCCCCTTTCCTCGTTCGCACATATACATAGCCTCGCCGCGAGGCATCCGATCTCTTCACCGCTCTCTCGCGATCGCTTCTCCTCTCTCCCGAGATGCTTTACAATTTATTCCCTCGCCGATAGAATCCGAAATGAACGGTCGGTGGTTTCGCCCGATCTTACAAAACGACCGAGTAACGATGACAAATCGTCGGGGGACTTTGCTCCAAACGATCGCGAGAACTTCGACTTCGACAAGTAACACGACACTCCGCAATCGAGCAATTTTGCAATTTTCGCGATAGAATAATGTAAATTTTCATAAAATATGTAAATGTTCTTTGCTGTGAGTATAGATTTAATTTTTCGTGTCGAAAGATTGAAAAATGAATGTTTATTGATGAATATATTTAAGAAATACAAGAAAAATATTCGCAGAGATTGATTATAAATATGTGTTTCTCTTAATATTGTACTTTTTCTTTGTTCAATCAAATTGCAATTACAATAAAAAAAATATATGCACAGCAAGAATAATATAGATATTTTATATAAAGGATTTTTATAAAAATATATTGAAAGAGAGTTCTTTCTTTAAATTTTCATGCAAATATCTGGATGCGTAATCAGAATAAATGTAATGAAATTATAATAATTGAAATTTCAAATGATTTGTTACATCATTAAATATGCATACA
This sequence comes from Prenolepis imparis, assembly GCF_030444845.1. Classification (NCBI taxonomy): domain Eukaryota; kingdom Metazoa; phylum Arthropoda; class Insecta; order Hymenoptera; family Formicidae; genus Prenolepis; species Prenolepis imparis. The sequence continues at coordinate 12,335,123 of NW_028141162.1, read as the reverse complement.
TTTATTATAGATATTGTGCGGCTAAATGAATAACAAAATGCGAACAAATAATGCCAGGAGGAGGATTTAGCGAACTCTAGGGCTTACCATTTCTGAGTAATCAGGCAAAACGAGATATTGAAGTGATATTTAAAATTAAGCTATATTTATTTTATTAACAAATATTTATTCAAAATGCGAATATTTCTCTGAATATTCCTCGTGCATGGTACATTCAACAAAAATGTGCAAATTATTATTATTATTTTTGTTTTTGCACGTAATGCATTTTAATATCGTAATGTAAATAAAGTAATGTAAATATGTGCATGTATATAAAAGAAAATTAGAAAATTTCAATAATTTATCAAATATGTAGATAAAATCGTTGATAAATTCTTATTTTCATTATTCACATTTTATTCTAAATCAGGATCATTTTTATGTAAAATTTTTATCCATGATAAACTTGAAGATCGATTATTGAAAAAAATATGTCGCAACTTTATCAATTTTATCAATCATCTTATATATAGTATCTCTTTCTTGTTTAAATATCTGGAAAGATATCTCGTCGCTGCTTCTCGCAGCACTTTTAATTCGTTTCTTCGCGTAATTACGAAGCTTCGATACAATTTGAGAGAAAAAAAGATCCATTTTATACATCATCAGTAGATTTTAATGCCATTCAAATTACAATTTCGTTCTTTTAAATTTTCTTTTTATAAGAGGGACAGCGAACTTTTTGACGAACATTGGTCTTTATGCCACTGATACATCTTCTTATCAAGATGGAGCCGATATAACTTGGATAGGAAAAGAGAGACGGGGGAAAGGGATGGAGGAAAGCCTGAAGTTTAAATTTAAATTGAGATAGAAGTCTGGATGGATCGGCATATATACAGGAGTAACTTGTAAGAAAACTGCGACATCGGGGAGACGAACGAAAGTTATTATCAGTTGTAAACGACAGAAAAATTAAACATTTAACGTGAAGTTAAATTTCGAACATTTTCATGTTAATTCGACAAGAATAAACTAATTATGAAGAAATATGATGCACACCGGGGAATAACAAGAACATGGAAGACATCAATCTTATCCCATCAAGTTCGATTAACGTCTATCATTCATCAAGTTTATATTTAAGATTATGTGCACAATATTTCTCAAGGCACAGGCTTTCGTTCGCACAACTTCTCTCGACTATATATCATTTGATAAATCGCGACTTGGCGTTTCTGGACGAAAATTTTTTCGGGTGTTATGTTTTCTTTATAATTTTGCAATTTTTTGCATTAAAAATAATCCTGTTGCTTAGATCACAAATCAAAATTTGACTAAAATCTGCTTAAAATAAATCCATTCGTATAACTAACTTTGTTAATAAAACAAAAAATTTTGAAAAATAAAACATGGTTTATTTTTGATATATGCGATTTCAGCAACAATGTAGCTCATCGTTTTTGGATGGTCTATTTTTACAACGAGCGATAAATGCGTTAGGAAAGTACAGTGCGTTTTATCAAGCTCGCGGTTCAAAAGTCACGTTTTTTTTTTGTTATATGCACTACTGGTTTGTTCGGATCAATGATTTTTATAACTATCATTACAAAGTACTCGCGTTGGTTTGCGTCGACAATTGATAACTATATGTTTGTCAATAAAACCGCATGCGCGTGTAATTTGCGGCTACTCTTTCGTTGTCAAAAAATAAATTCGTGTCGAAACGTTGTACGAATATAAAATCTATTGGTTTTTTTCATGCAAATGTAGCAAACATACTTGCACATGATACACAACAAAATATTTGTAATTATCTCTCTCTCTCTCTCGCGCTATAGTTTATCAATGTTCCATTATATTTAATTAATATTTCGATGGGAACATTTTGATTACATTTCTACTTAATTTCTTAAATAAACAAATGCAGTAATATGAAAATCTAAATTATCACAGTTGCTCTTTAATTCTCGTTAAAAATATTTTTTATCTATACCGATCTAAAAACCTTTAATATATTAATTTAATTTATTACGTGTCAATTTCTTTTTCACAAACCGGTCGAATTTAATGAACTCCAGTTTATCCACTCGTGATGGACGCACTCTCGCGCATAGCTTTCTTCCAGCAACATCCCGCAGTGAACCTTACTTTCTCGACTCGCGCTCGCAACAAATGACCGCCGTCTCCGCGTATCTCGGCGAAATGGTCTCGAAGCTAAAAACCCGGGGAAAATTATCTCCCAACGTCCGATGCGCGACCGCGTTTCCCAGTTCCGGCGTCCCTCACGCGACTGTTTTCCGCATCTGCTGGAAAAATCTTTTTCCGCTCGCGCTCGCTTCGGCGCGATGATGAATAAAAGTCCTCGTGCCTAGCACGTATGCTTCGAAAATGCGTATATGTGTGTGTGTGTGTGTGTGTGTGTTATGTATGCGCGCGCGCGCCGTCGACATTATTAAATTCCTTTCTATATTACGTTTTCTCGGAGAGCGAATGTAATCTTCCGAGCCGTCCGTCCCTCCCCCGCCTTTCCCTCCTCGCTTTCTCCCTCCGCGAACCGGAAGAAAGAGGTTTTCCTACCGCGCACCAGGTAATAAATACCCCCGAACAAATTGCTTCTGCCATTTGACATCGGCTCGGCGCAATGACCTAATAAGAATCACGTACAAGAATGCCCAGCATGTTATAGATCTGCCTTTCTATGCAGGATCCCGCGTTCATCCCGTTACTCATCCATCTCGTTACGCGTTGCCGATGAATAGAATATCCTTTTCCCGGATATTGAAAGTTCTCCAACAAATTATCCGAAACTTAATCATTCGCAAATTATTTCCGAACGAATTGTGTTTAAAGACATTATTTCCCGAATCTGCGACTAGTCTATGAATTAATAATCGCATTAGGAATGAATCCGAAATACGATGGCATTTTATAATCAATAAAAGATGTTTTCAATTTTTAACTTCGCCTAAAAAATTACTTCACTTGTGAATTTCTCTTTATTTAAAATTTAACGATAGAATATTGTTTGCTTAATTCTTTAAAGTAATGTTTCTCTGATCGATTAACAGCCATGCAATTATAATGTTAGAAACAAATATATGTTAATGTATTATAGGACATTATTCGTTTAAAATTCGAACATACTGCATCATCTATGCTATCATAGATTTGCCGTCGATATCGATAACGGAGATAATATCGTAACTGCATCCTCGATCTCGGAATCGATAGTACATTGGCTTCTGACGCAGCCGAAGCATACTGATCCTGATGTATGTGCGAGTGAAACACGCATACATACATCGGCGCACATATACATACACGTAATGGGGATGCAATCAAGCTCAATACGTATACTCATGAATCTGAATCAATCCAATGCCCAAGTGTCGTTCCATTGGAATCGCGTATAATACTCGAAAAAATTGCTGTTTCATTCCCAATTTCTGTATTATACTTACAAAGTACTTCACTTTCGCGAAGTGCTCGCGGTACACAATCAAGCTCCTATTGAAACTCGAGATGACTATATCCGGAATTTAAAAATGTGTCGCAAGTACTTCAAATTTTATAGAGACCGATGAAAACAACCACTCAAACGTTATTATATTTTTACAAATTATATTGAGTATATAATAAAAAGAGAAAAGAGTGTGGAGCAAAAGAGATTAATTCGAGAGTCATATATATTTTATTAAATCCTTTGGAATATATTTTATCAAGATTATAAATAATTATTATTTTCATGATTACTTACAAAATGCAATATTTCGTTTGATTTTTACTTAATTGGAAAATCAATGCCATTATTTCTCGATATACACACATTTATAATTCCAATATTATTTGCAATATATTCGATTACATCTTTACTCGTTTGCACACGCACATATGCTTCAAACACACGTACATACATATATGTATGTATACAGACCGAGTCTGTACTACTAGTGCTATATAACCGGTAAACAATTGCGTTCGACTGGATGCACTAATTACGCTCCGGAGCGCGCATGCACCAAAGTCATGCATTTCCAATCGTGCGCCAGTGCCAATTATCAAGTCGCTTTCGGTAAAATCGGATTTCATCCTTCGAGTCGTTTTGCCGTGAGAATCGAGCGGTGCTCCTCTCATTTCCGACTTCTCGCTGACGCATCACTATTTTCAGACCTTCAACACATTTGCAGTTGATCCGCGACCTTTTTCTAGTACTACCGGAAAACTTACGGCTGGCATTCCCCTATACTATTCGAGTGAAAGGCGATTCGACTTTACTTTATTCTAGAACTTTTGTCAAGAAAATTCTAAAGTAAATTATTTCTCGTGGAACAAGTATATTGAAAAATGGCAGGAAGGGGCAGTCTTTAAAACTTTCGATTCACAGATTCTGTTTCTTAAAAATTTAAGAAAGAGAGTTAAAAATTATACTCGATATATATAGTAGCATCTCAGCTATCAACGATCGCGATGCAAAAGCCGAACGCGTGGAAGCGACGTCTCGACGATGCTTCCGAGGAAAAACTGATACTTTTTGGCGGATCAAGGCAACACCGTTCAATCTTATCCCTCGCTTCCTCGCCCTTTTCCCGCCCCTGGTATAATCTGCCGCGAACGCGCCGTGGACTTGATTGATAGCAAATCGGTTCATCCGCCGATAGTCCTCCCTTTTCCTCTTTCCCTCTTCTCCGTCATCTTCCGTAGCCGTCGGCGAATATTCTCGATACGTTCCTGGCAGACACATATACTATACAATGGTCGCTTTGGTTTCCCAGGCGCGAGAGTGCGGTGATCAAGGCTCCTATATATACACGGGGCACGAAGAGCGACGAAGCCCCCTTTTACGTTCGCGTAACAGAGACAGGCGAATCGCAGTCGTGTCGCGTCGGGATGGCGAGAGGGCACCGGCCGGTGCGCAAATTACTTGAGGTTTCCGGCAACTGGCGCTAATTGAATTCCCCGATGAATCGAACTCTACATAGGGCACCCGAGCGGAATATTGGCTCTTTTCAACGGCGCTTTCAATGGACACTCGACCGGCCGGTCAAACTCGACTGACCGTACCCGATGCGGTCTGGCTAGGCCGAAACAGAGAGAAATAGAGAGACACGTACACGGAGAAAAAGAGGGAGAGAGGAAGAGACGCAATTCATTAACGCTATGTTACGTCGATAGGTTTGCAAAATTACTGAAATTGACTAGACGTTTTACAAATAAAATTTTTTAATATATATCACGAAGAGGAGAAAGAAAGCAAGTAAAAAGAAATTTTCATAACTTGTATTTAAAATAATAAATCTTTTTTACAATATTTTTCAAAACACGATTTTTTATCGTACCTGAATAAGATGATACTGCCAGTGTGTTTTGTATAGCGTTAACGATACTATTTATCAAAAAACATCGCAAGTTGAATTCCGTGATGAGTTTTAAACGCGAAAGTACGGCGATTCATCGTCCTCCACAAAGAGCGAGAAAGGATTACGAATATATGCACCCGCGAGGCGCGATTATCCGAGCAACAGGGTGACGCGTCGCGACGACGACGTTGCGAACATGCATCTGCAACGTGCGAGATAAAGGCTGCGTCCGGACGGTGGATAATTACCTCGCCCTTGGTTGGTATCGCGCGTGTAGTCGTTATCGGGGTGTCGGGGGGTAAACAGACAGACAGGGGGTTGAGAAAGTGAGTAAGAAAGAACGCAGAGAAAGAGGAGAAAAGAGAGAAGAGAAGGGGGACGACGAGCTCTTCCGGTTCTCTTCTTTTCTCCTTTCACTGTCTCAGGTCGCCGACGCAAATTAAATGACCGCGAAGGCGCTTTGAAGTCGGAACTCGCCGCGGGAAGCGAATAATTTATTCTCCGCACTCTCTCTCTCCATGTCGCTGAGAGGTGCGACGCGAACAACGAAGGCCACGTTCGCTGATTACGGCTGCGCCAGACGCGTTAATTCGCGACAGCAAAGCGACGGCGGTTTCGCGAGAGGACGAGTGTGCGCTTTTCTCTCGTCGCGGTTCTCTTCCTCGGTGAGAGAGCCGCGTCAGCCATTTTGCACTGCGAAAAAAATTCTTGTAACTTAACATTACGCATAAATTACGACGACGTCTCGCTTTCTAATATTTTTGTACGGTAAAAGTGTTTTTTCTTCCTTCTTCAGGCTCTAGAGTTTTTTAGAGTTAATGGACGCTAATTAAAGTCGAATTGTTAAATAAGATAATTTATTTGTTAAAAAAGAAACAAAAAATACTTTCAAGTATCAATTTTCAAAAACTGTCACCGGGCGCGCGCGAGAATTTCCTGAGAGCTTCCCGTAATATCTTCCCAATTTCATTCCAATGTCTGCAAGATGTCTTGAGCGAAATAAACTTGTCTCGGCGAAACGCGAACCAACGAAAAATAACGCGAAGCAGTTTTTTAATAAAGGCAAAAGTGGAGGCGCTAACTTCACACTCACTCGCGCGAGTTTATGTTCGCGGGCGAGTCCTTTTTAAAAACAGGATATGTGCACCTAGTACGGAAACGAAATGAAGTGAGGTCGTGTCGCGGATTAACTTCCGACCGCGTTAAATAAATAGCTGTTTGTCTACCCTCAAGGATGACCAACGGTCGCGCACCACCGGAACCATCGCGTTCGTGCCCTCGAAAATGGGGTTAACATAAAACCCGCAGCTCCCATGTTCGCCGTGGCCCGCTAAAAAGGGGTTATTAATGTCTCGAAATTAGAGCAACTGTGACAAAAGTTTCACCGCACCGACGGTAATCATGATACATGACACGCCTGCACTTCTCCCCCATCTTTCCTCTCTCTTTCTATTCTAGCTTTTGTATCACGCGAACCTTCGTAAATCCGCATCGTTCGTCTCATTGTTTTTTTTTCTTTTTTTTCCCCGTAAAACGTTCGCCCCGAACGCGAACGTCTGCCGGAGCGTCGATCAGAACATCTGCGCGCGAAAAGAACATCTCGTGGAATCATATTGTACCGTCATTCATCTAAATCTAATGGAACTGTGAGATCGACTTCCTCTCGGAATTTTAACAACAAAATTAATGTATATCCGCAGTTGTTACGGAAGTTCTGATGAAGCAGTCACGCATTATCCTTTATTATATTTCATTGGAATATACGATAGGATTACTGTCAATTTTCTAAAGTTAGATAAGTGACTGTGAATGAAAAAGATGAAGCGAAAGAAAGTTTAGCGAAGCAAATATAGCGAAAATAATTTCTGTTATAATCAAAATACGTTTCAATTACGAAAGGACTTACAAGTGAAAAGAGCCGTTGATATATCTGTGCGATAAGATAAATCGAGTCGAGTTTAGCGTTAAATGCGCAATTTTTGTAAGGTAAAGTGCCGTCACGAACTACATTGCGTTTGCGATGCGGAGGAATCAGGGATGCGCGACGCGGCAGTAAGTTTACTGAGAGAAAGAGATATGGATCTCTTAAATAACGCCATGTATCTCGCATTCATTCTGCATCAGCTTGCGCAAGTCCCGGCCATTTTTAAGCGGCGATCTTCTCGCCGAGACGTGGATATCCGGGTTGGCGGAGTCCGCTTCATTTTTGTTTAAAAGTAATGCGGCGATTTCCCCGCCGGCTTAGCTCGGTATTTCTTTTAACAAAGAGAAACGTCAAGGAAAACTAATAGCGGTGGGATAACGAGCCGAGGATTACCGAGGCTTAGCGCAGGGAAAACGGTATACGGTTGCGGATACATATATACAATACCCTACCATCCAAATATGATAGATGACTTTCAGAATTGTGTAGCACATTCACATACTTCGTCGCTTAATGCGATTCTTCATTTAAGAGATAATTGACCGCGGACAAGATATTTAAGTTTTAATTCAGACAACACGGGATATTGATCGCTTGGATTTGTAGGTCTTTGTTGAAGATAGACTTGTCCTGACAAAAAAAATTTTTTTCTATTTTTTCTTTTTTTGTTTATATATATATATTAAAGACTAAACGATTCTGGCGAAATTTAATTTAAATTCCTGTAAAGACACAGAAATTGCGAATACAAAGACTTCATTTCGAAAATAATTCAATTTTACTTGAATAATTAAACATAAAATATGTAAGTAATCATATTTCAACTTGTTGAACTTTTATAATAGTTATATTAGGATATAATTGTCATATATATAAATTAAACTTTTTTACGAACAATATCGATTTTAAAGCTGATGGTAAAATTATCATGATAAAACATTCGATAATTTTAGAACATTTTGTATACCGATATGAATCGTTAATATATATTGCTAAATACACATTGCTAAATATACATTACATACATTATTCACATTACATACAAACGTACGATAAAATATAAATCAATGTTAAAACAAATATCTGAATACTAATAATTTGAACTTTACATGACCAGAAATCTACCTTGCAATCGTGGTAGGAAAATCTCCGCTTAGAGGCGGTTTTAGTGGTAAATATGTACGCAATGTGTATGCGCAATGCGCATTAACAAACACGAAAGCCCTTCAAGAGTTGCGCGCCAATCAAAGGATTCGCGTTCCCTTGTTAGTGAAATTTCCAGCGCGCGCATAGGAATATACCATTCGTCTTTTGGTCGCTCGCTAACTGGCGGACCATATATAGACCAGAACTACTGACAATTTGCGGCTGCCTAGACAAGAGGAGTTCCCCGCTAATGCTCAAGAACAAGTTTGAATTTCATGCGAGATGCTTTATCGAGATGAAAATAAAAAAATGCTTCGGAAGTTTATTCTTAATTTTTATGATTGGTTTTTCGATGCAAACGATTTAGTCTTGAAATTTTAACAGACATTGCCGTTCGCGAGTTGCATGTTTAAATAACATTCATTCACATTCATACAAAATTTTCAACAAAATTTTATATTGAATATTTTAAATAAAATTTTTAAAAAAGTAAATCGCAAGTTTTAAAGAGAACACATTGACTGTAAAAGCATTAACTAGGAACGTTAAAATAATAAAATTTTGTTCTGGCAAAAAATATAATGCTATAAAAATATTAGTAACTCATTTTTTAAAATATAGATAATGGAATCTCTATTTTTTTACACACAGTTTCAGAAATATATTCATAAAATTTTTTATTTTTAATAATAATTTATGAGTATGGTCAATTTTATTTTAATTTAATTTTACGCAGATAATTTTATTTTAAACGAATTTTCCCTCGTTGCGCGAAAAAAATTGTACAGAAAATTCGATGAAAAATTCAAGCGTCAAAAATATAGAACCGGCTACTGATTACGTTATCGTAATCGTAAGTAAAATTATTGCAACGCGTTAGAGAAGGAAATAGACAGGATAAAGTTGGGATAGAGAGGTCGGGGAAGGAAAAGTGAGAGCGAACGAGGGACTGATTGAAGCGAAGGATCGAGCGCAATCGACCGTAGACGAATGCCGTACGTATTATTGAACGCGGGACGCATTATCCGGTAATACGCTCCGTCGTATCCGGCTTTATCGGAAACTCGTCGCTCTGCTTCGGGAGTCGTATTTAACATGCGGGCCTCGCGAATGAGTCTCGACGCGCTTGAAAATGGCAGACGACGACCGAAGGGGCTAGAGAGGGCTTCTTTGGCGAACACGCTAACGAATAAAGCCACGTAACTAGAAAGAGCGTGTTGTCGTGTTTGAATACACAAGAAAGCTTGGTTGAATACACCTCCGTCGCGTTGTCGCGGATCGATTCTCTCTCGATGGCGAACGACGACGAAATTGCTGACATGCTTTTTCAATGTATATTCTACGCTCTCCTTTTATTCAGATTTTATTACATGGTTATTTCAAGTTTGGCTTTTGAAGATGTTCCATTTTATAACCGAGACAATAAGACAATGTCACGGGCGTTAATACTTTTTATTCATCCCTATACACTTTCCACATTTAATTTTAAATAGTGCTGAGATGCCTTCATTACAAATTATTGCATGTAAATTCCATAACCGGTTTAAAATCATCGTCGATGTAATCGACAACGAAATATAGACAATGATGTAAATCGCTATTCTTTTTTATTTAGAAAAATAAAGTCATAAATAAAAAGTCAACCAAATTCCCATTTATCATAGATCGCGTATGAATTATTTGAAGGCGATGGCGGAGCTTTCGGAATTACCGTCAGCTCTTGAAACCGAAAAAAGAGGATAACGCGTCCGCAAATAATCGAACTCGATCGAACGCGTCTCGTCTCCGGAGTGCATCGAACAAACACGATGAATGATTAATGCACTCGGGCAAATACTTTCGGCGCATGAGGTTTGCCGTGCAGTTACGTTGCTGCCACCACCACTATCGCCTCTTCGTTGCACGCGATGCACTCGGGTGCGCCATTAGGACACGATTGATCACGTGTATTTGTAACTGCTCAAACGTTACCCCGTCGAGTGATCAATCGTGCAACCGCCATCCCATCGACAGTGCACCGACCGGTCGAATTCCGAAGTACATACCTACTACTACTACTCGCGATTCGCCCCAGCAGTCAATGATCTTCTTGAGCGGCGATGCGGAAACTGCGGAACACCCCGAGAAGAGCAGATCATGCGAGAAGAGAGTCGGGCCAAGGGAGGGTTTCACCTACTTTTTCTCGAACGCGAGAGGGAGAAAGGATAATAAATCCACCTGTTTTTTTTGACAGCGAAAACCAGCGAACGGCATTTCGAAAGTAGCATTCGTGATTATTAACAGCAAAGTAGTAATTTCGTCAATGTTTTCATTCGAGAAAATAATCATGTTTAAAGATATGTATATAAATAGTTTGTGCATTGAAAAATTCAAGTCTTTTAAAGTATGCATTTTTCTCTATCGATATTCTCCTTGCAAATTTCGAAATAATCTGTGTCTTTGTGAAAATTAAGATACCGCAAAATAAAACAGCTATATATTAATCTTAATCTACCAGAATTTTTTGCCACACAGACAACCGCGACACAATTTCCAATAATTGGAATATTATTGTTTTCCGATAATGTGCCTATCTTATTTTTAAAATAGCTCTCTCGGGATCTCGAACGCATATCAACACACGTGCTCGAAATTTCTTCAAGCTGCGTCGCAGAAATTATCGATCGAACATTTTAATACATGTATATAGAGGAAAGAGTTTTAACGCGAAGAGAGAGAGAGAAGTGTGTTTCAGCATACAAGATTCTATATATATGCCGGGAAGGTAATTCTTGGCGAACGACGTATCTCACTTTGGCACGCTCGGCCGTGCTCCTCTCTACAAACTGGTTTAGCATAAATTATCGAGCGACTCCTCGCGCAAGCTCTCGCGCGAGGAAGCCCCGCTGTTGACGAACTTGCAGATTGCCAACGTGGCAACGCGAACGGCAGCTGTTAATAAGGGGGAAGAAACAACGCTTTAAAAAATGCAAACGCGGAACGCGAGAATGATAAATACCCGACCACTGTAACCGAGAATGAACGAAAACGTGAGAGACTGGAGTACGCAACAACAGATTTACGGCAAGTAGCGCGCGTTAGATGAAGAGAAAAAGAGGAAAGAAGTAGAGAGAAAGGGAAGGAAAAAATATGGAGAGAGAAAAAGAAAAAGCGAGAGAGGTAAAATGTTGAGAGAAGGAAAAAAAGAAAAAAACAGTAACAAAAGGGGAAAACTGTGTAGAGAAATGGAGAAAGTGAGTGAATGAGTGAAGGAACGAATGAACGAATACTGAGTGAATTATATCTTGAAAATGAGGAAAAAAAAGAATCATTTGTGTTGTACTGAATATAAAACCGCGTTTCTTAAGAGCGCTGAACCAATGCATACAAGGTGGAATGTAGCGAGGTAGTAAGTATAGAAATAATTATTTCATATTCGCTTCACTGAACGCTTGTGCGAACAGACGTCTAATAAAGAGAAAAAAAAGAGGTGAAATAAGAAAAAATTAAAAAGAAAGCGCGCAACTTTGCTGGATAAAGCGAAAATGTAATATCTAGAAATTTAGCAAATAAACTGAAGATGACGGCAAAATATAGAAATGTCAAACTCTCGCGAAGCTGGCGAAATAAACACGCGTTACTTTGCTGCATTACCCGCAATCAACGTTAGTTGCAATATATATTTGTAACCCGGTGAAAAGAGAAGAATGACGTTAGAGAAAGATGAAGAGACGTTAGAGGGAAAAGCTTTGCTCGCTTCCTTCACGAGAAACCATTTCTCGGCTTCGCCGAGATACGGAGATGAGGGGAGGAAGCTGGGCTGCGGGCGGGACAGAAAGAGGAAAAAGCGAGAGCGGATGGAAACGAGAAAAAAAGAGAGAGAAAGAGAGAAACGAACATGAAGTGGAGAGGCAGCTCGCTAGAAGCTTCCTGTTCCCTACCGGAAGAAGGAAACGCCTTTCCTCCGTCCCTGCACACCCCCGGTACCAGCACCTAACCATCCTTCTCGTACTCCCTCTCCCCTTGCATTGTTAGGGTATCCACTGCCTAGGTCTCATTCACGACAATGACATATTTTAACAGTCGCCTTTTGGCTCGAACATTTTAATGATTTATAACATGTTTCTGTATAAATTCCAGACTTTCTTTTCGAAAGTAAAATATAGAACGTAAATATTTATTTAATAATCTTATTTCTTTGTTATGTTAATAAAGTTTAGTGCGATTAAAAAATATAAAGCATTATGTAAAATTGATTGCACAAAATGATCATAGAAAATATTTCACAAACGATCTGTATTTCTAAGAATATCGCGATATTCTTTCGAGTTTCCGCGCAAACCTCTCTGTACTTTCGGTAGTCACATCCAGCCTTCAGAATTCAAACACGCGCGAGCACTATAAAACGAGAGAGAGTGGTATAAGTCGGCGGACGACGGGACGGTATGAAACGGCCTAACAGAAATCAAATAAAATTCTCCTCAGCGACGAGGAAAACGTCGTCTGGAGTGCGGTTATGGAGAGTCGTGCACGTGTTTCGTGGGGAAACGCGAAACAGAACATGTCGCTCCTATCCCTAAAATCCTCCGCAACATAAGACTGAATAAATTCGGTACGGAGGAAAGAACAGTAAAAGACAGACTCACCGGTACAAGTGGCCAGAAGACAAATCGCCAGCAGAGCCGCTCGCTTCCTGGGCAACCTGCAAGCATAGAAGAGGAAAACGGTCATTATTGATTGAGTCTCTCCCGGCCAATCGAGAGACGAATCGAGAGAATAAATGTTCGAGTTTGACTCGGCGACTATTAGACTTGCGGTTAGACGGATTAATCTCGCGTCACGCCGGGATGCTTAATTAATTGCTCATTTGTGACTCTAATGTGGAACTCTTGCTCGAAATATACAGTGGAGAATATTACGAGAATCGAGCGTTCACATATTGAGCCATCACATTTTTTAATTTTAATTTTTTTTTCCTCTATGAAAGTTATTTTTATTTTAATTTAAATTACAAGATAAAACGACGTGTTGTTGGACTTGTTAACGTATTAACAAATAAATAATTTATTAAAAGTCCATGTGTATGTTATTCATTATAAATTTGTTTGTACGTGCATATTCGATAGACGGATAACCTAATTTTAACAATTGTACGAAAGCTCCAATTAATATTACACCAATATCCAATTAATGATCGTTACAGCAGTACAGAACAGACAGATTTTACACAATGGCGCTGTTTCAATTTACTATACGCAGACTATAAGCGTATCTGTATTAATGGTTTCAGGAGTGACACGATAAGCGAATCAACCAACGGATAGATGAATAGATAGATAACCGCATTAAGCGGATTATATTCCGTTGGAATATCTCGGCCCGCGCGATCCAATAACAAGTATCGTTTGCGACTGCAAGTTAAAAATAAAATCCCAACGATCTCTCTCTACCGGCTGACATTACAGCGACAGATGAGAGACACGCCATCATGTCGGCGTTAAATTTCGCCCCGTAGTTTTGACGTGTTTTCTAAAAACGTAGCGCTTTGTAATTTTTCTCGTTGGATTATAAATACCGTTGTAGCGCTTGTTTCTGACGGACAAAATTCGATTATCTATCGATGGCGAGTTGTTATGCTTAAATAAAATTATTAAGTAACGACTCCGATCGTAAATTCGACCGGAAAGTTTAATTAAATTGGGGCAAAGCGATGCGAAATAGTCCGAGAATAGCAGTTGTTGCTAAATTCGGAGGCGTATCGTCATGATATTGATATGCACATCGATATTGCACTGTATATTAAACTATTATATCTGTTTTCAAAAGTAAAATAATAATTAACAAATATATATATACACATATTTGTTAATTATTATTTTACCTTTATATATATAAAGATCAAATAATCTATATATACATATAGAGAGTGGGAAAGTTTTACTTGAAATTAGTTTCTGGAAAATTATGATTTAAGTTGAAACCATTCGCGAAGAGAGTATTTGATTGTTAAATTACTCTCTCTCACCTTGCAAAATGTGAATCTAAGTAATAAATATTCAACGGTATAACGGAACAATAAAGTAATGAATATTTAGAGAGAAATAAGCACAAGTCGAAAGAGCTGCTGTTTTAGTTCCCAAAGCTTTCATCGAGCGAGATTACGTGCAAGGGTGTGTTTTCGAATAAAATAAAAGGTATTATTCTCATATATATTTTCTTTTATATATACATATATGTATATTCGAAGCTTCCTCGAGAAGGGATAAAGCTTCTTTAGCGTAAAACTTTATCTCAAAACAGCCTCCATTTCGAAATGCACATTAAACTGGACGGTCAAATCGTATTATGCTATTTCCCTCGCAGAATTACAAGCGATAACGTTTCTCGTCGGAGAATCGGCGCGGCGGACCGAGTGACATTTGCCATTACCTGGCGAGGTTGACCATAGGTATGTACATAGTCCGTTATATATGGTGCCACGTCGGTTACATAGGACCGCTAGCCAGTTCGATACGCGGACCGTCTCATAACATAATCGGTAAACAGTCTTGCGAGTTAATTGGCGATATCGACTTTGCGTCTATATCGTCGAGAGAGGACGGAAAAGTGAGCAACAAGTCCTCCTCGCGCGCGACTCTTCTTGCTCTCTCGTAGAAATTTCAACATTCCGCGAAAAACTTAGCCAGGGAGTGTCCATTTTGCGAAGTACCACTTTGGACGGCAAAAAAGCTAAAGTTGCTTTTAAAAGAGGAGAACGAGGAACCTGCTCTTATAACGAACGAAGTTGTTACGATGTAATTTTACAGAAATCTACTAGAAGCAACTACTTATCGTTAGAAGAAACAAAAATGATGTATATTCGGTCATCCATTTTAATTTTAGCATACTGGGAATAAACATTGCTTAAAATTATAACCATAGCTATTAAAATCGTGTAGTTGAACGAGTATTGGAAAAAAAAGTCTGAAATAAAGAGGCTAGATTTAGCATCGATACGTTATTTTGTATCACAGTTTCTCATACATATGTATATCAATAAATTTCACTAAAATATATGTCGCGTAAAAAATGTATGGCAAAATACTGTATGTGTTTCTCTCTACTTCCGTATAACATTTAAAAAAAGAATCATATATATGTAAGGAATTAACAATTAATGTGAACAAAAAATAAAAATAAATAATCGTTAAAATTGTTAATCAGAATTCGTAACAACAAACCTCATTCTCCCACGCAATATGTTTTTGCGCGAATATACACATTTCGTGTCACATGAATAATAGTAGCTTCGAGCAAAAGGTAGGGTAATAAATCATAGTTATCTAAAACCACCGCACAGTTACACTGACCGCTTGATTTTACGAGTCTCTATTTGGAATAATCGCCGCGCAAATTATGTTGTTTTTTTTTCTCCTCCAACCAACGCATATTTTCTTCATCTTGAATAAAGAATGATGGATAATTTCTTGCGACAAATGATCTCAATCACTGTGACCTCAAAAGTGATCTCTATCACTGTGTGTGTGTGTGTGTGTATTTCTTCTATTTTATTAAATATTAAAAAATTTTATCAGTTTCGAGCTTCAGCGCTTTTCTATCTGAAATGTAAAAATTTATTTCTCACGGGACGCTAATTGAATCACGCATAAAAAAAATCAAAAGAATCAATTAAAATATGCACGTGATATTCTCGCTACAACGTGCGTTGCATCACCTTTGAACACTTGTCTCTTCAATTAGGATGATGGCAGGTTCCAATGAATATCGCTCAGACTAATCGATACGAAAACGTGGAATGTTCGCATCTTAGCTTTGATAGCGTCGCATTAAATTAGATAGGTATCCTGTTAAAGAACGAACGCGCGAATTGCACTTTACGGTGGCATGTCACGTGTGATCCATAATTACCGTAATCGCAGCGATAAATAGCGCGTGATTTTCATTCTTTTGTGTTTTTCTCACTAATCATTTGAATCATCTTATCCGACGCTGCTGAATGCCATTATCCGTCGCATGTGAAATTAGCGGAGATAACGTTTGCGCGAGATAACACTATGGCGTTCAGAGAGAGAGCGAGAGAGAGAGCGAGAGCGAGAGCGAGAGAGAGAGAGAGAGTGACGTTTCCATTATCCGCTACATGTATCTCGTCGAGCGATGTCGGCACTCTAGGCCAACTCGAGATATGACGACGACATACATATTACACATACCTCATCATATTACGCACCCTCGTTTTCAAAATAAGATATAAATAAGGAGACAGAAAGGGAGATTATACACGTGCGATCCTGTCAAAAGTAACGACGCGTAAATGAAATATTGCGCGCGCGAGAATATTTTGGCCGAAAAAAAAATAATTTGCGAAAATTCCTCTCTCCTCGGTTTTCAGTTTTCACATTTTAGTTCGTTAGTGCTTCGCGAGAATTTCAATTTCACGTTCGTAATCACGTACACGCGGCCTCGAACAAAATTTATAAAATTTGCTCTTCGTATAAATGGTGGATATACAAATATACCGAAAATGTGGAATGGCGAAACAGACACATACCCGCATTACTTGTGTGCAATGTTTTAATTACGGTATATACAAGTGACAAGTTAAACTGCGATTAATGACAGTTGGTATTGACAGCGATCGCGTCGATCTCGCTACAACGATCGTTGTATTTGATCGTTATTATCGTCGAAGCATCTACGTGTCGCAAATGTCGAAGTAATAACGCAGTAATTTAATCACGGCCTGATCGTGATCCGATTTATGTACGTAATGCGCGTGGATGCTGAAGTAAATGAGAAATTCTCGCGGATCTAATTACATTAACTCGATGTTATTTGGACCGTCGTACAAACGAATCGAAATAGAAAAGCTTTTAACGATAAAATTCTAACTTTCTTTGTTTTTCATTCAAATGGGAAAAAATTTCGAGATTATTTTCGATTTCGAATTTTATCGCAAATCGAGAAAGAGGTCGCGAGATTTTTTAATTAATTTTACATGTTCTTCATTATTTTAATCACTAAAAGATCGCGATGTGTCCGTTTTCTCTTAGAATTTACCTTGAAAATAATGATAATCGTGGTACAATATGGTATAGAAAGAATTTTATGAGAATTTCTCTGATTATAATTTATCACAATAAAATATAAAATATGTTTGATTAATTTTATTAAAAGTATAGTAAAATTTACAAAAAGTATGGTAAAATTAATCAAACATATTTTTAAAATTCTCTCCATACCATATTGTCTCACAATTAGGTACCATGATTTTCAGGGTAAATTCTAAGAAAAAATTCTTTCAGTGTATAATATGTTATAATACTTTATCCGATTAATATTTTTTGACAGAAATCAGCTGATAACTGTCAAAAATATTAATCGTGATATATTAATCGTGTATATTAATTAAATAAATGTATACATAAATGTATATATATATATGTATATAAATGAGTATATTGTAAATGTATATATATATATATATATATATATATATATATATATATATATATAAAAATGAGTACATATATGCATTGTATATATAAATGTGTACATAAATGTATATATATATATATATATATATATATATATATATATATATATAAATGTGTACATAAGTTAATAAAAATACTATCAATCAATATACTTATAACAATAAATAATAAGCAATATTAATTGATTTGAACATCATGAATTAAAAAATTAAATGCAAAATGATGACATAAAATAATGTAATAAATGTAAGTAGTATAGGTCAATGAAAATACTGTAGATTGTAGATCGATGAAAATAATATAAGTCAATAAAAATATTATCAATCAATACATAAATAATAAGCGATATTAATTAATTTGGATATTATGAATTAAAAAGTTAAATGCAAAATGGTGACATAAAATAATGTAGTAAATGTAAGTAGTATAAGTCAATGAAAGTAGTGTATAGATCAATGAAAGTGATATAAATTAATAAAAATACTATCAATCAATACATATAATAATAAATAATAAGCAATATTAATTAATTTGGACATTATGAATTAAAAAATTAAATGCAAAATGGTGACATAAAATAATGTAGTAAATGTAAGTAGTATAGGTCAATGAAAGTAGTGTAGATCAATGAAAGTGATATAAATTAATAAAAATACTATCAATCAATACATATAATAATAAATAATAAGCAATATTAATTAATTTGGACATCATGAATTAAAAAGTTAAATGCAAAATGGTGACATAAAATAATGTAGTAAATGTAAGTAGTATAGGTCAATGAAAGTAGTGTAGATCAATGAAAATGTATCTTTCATAACCCGGCGAGTGAATAATGTCGCGAGTAATTCGTCATCTTACGCGTCCACGTTAAACGAATCCGTTACTGCTGAATTTACACGAATTGGATCCCTCAATTACGCGAGTACGCGCGCAAGCGCGCGCGGATGAACATGATGCACTCTGCGTTTTGGCGAACCGCGCATGCAGTTTCGCGGTCGAATCTGCAAATGGTCGCGCGTTAATCGGTCGACACGGGACATCACGGTTAACACCGTCGCGAGACAGAGTTGCGTTGCATGTATTTAGTGAATAGTGCCTTCAAATGGTGATGCGATCTCTCCGACCCTTCCATCTCAGAAGCAACGAACATGTCTAGCTCTAATATGCCTAGTG
The DNA here is from genome assembly GCF_030444845.1 of Prenolepis imparis. Lineage (NCBI taxonomy): Eukaryota > Metazoa > Arthropoda > Insecta > Hymenoptera > Formicidae > Prenolepis > Prenolepis imparis. The sequence continues at coordinate 12,316,062 of NW_028141162.1, read as the reverse complement.
TAATCCGCTTATCACATCATTTGAAACATGTTTCATGCAATTTCAGGAGAAAGTTTCATACATTTAATCTAAAAGAACTTTCTTCTCCTTCAAGTTGTAAGGAAAAAATCTTCCAAATGCGATAGCGTTTATCGTTCAAGAATTATCATAATGTCCGTTGACTATTTTATCCGAATAAACTGTCAATTTTATCACAACAAGTCTATAAAGTTTAAAAGTCATGCACAAGTCAAAATTAAAGACAAGTGAACTTTGCTAGAATCAGCTCGATTAATCTCTAGGCGTATTCCGCCCGATGATATATGCGAAATGTGCTTCTACATTCTAAAGTTAATGCGAGCTCGAATTAATCGTATCGATTATTAATGTCTCGGCAGTCCGAGCACAAGCAAATTACATTAATCGCGACCGCCGCACGTATAAGGTGGAAGAGATAAGACAGATCCCGCTTTACGGCACTCTCAGCCGTTATTGAAGCCGATCGGAAATTATGCAAGCCAGCGCTCGAACTAAAGTTAACACGTCAAGCTTCGCTTCGTCGCGACCGCGACGTCCCGATGATGCATTACCTCTGACAGACCGGAATTCGATAGTTCGAGGTTAATGAGATAACTTGCGTCTCGCGCTTACATTGCATCTTCATAGAACTTCATCGCGAAAGCGAGCTAAAGCGCGAAGAAAACGCGATAAGTGCATATTTTGCGAACACATTTATGTGTGTATCAAAATGGCTATTTTTATATCATGTTAAAGTTTGGAGTAAAATTTTAAAATTCTCGCAAACTTGAAGCAAATTCGCAGAAATGGTTACATATATATACATGTAAAACGATAAAATTATAACAAATGATATAAACTTTAAATAAACTACTAAAAATCATCGTTAAAACAATAAATTCTAATAATAGTAAATAATCGAAAATTAAGTACTTTGTTCAATCCGATATATTATCGCTCTATTTTATATACAATTGTAATAAGTTATAACATATATTTAAGTAATTTAAATAAATTCTTCTCTATTTTGTGAACGTAAAATAAAATTTGAATCTAATATCTATTATTATTAAATGATTGATATGTCATGCCTTTCCGTTATTTAAATCCAAATCCAATCCGGTGATATATCACTTTGTGTCATCAATCCAAAAAATAGCGAACAAATCACATTTAGAACGATAAAAAATTAAAAAGTCGCGCGAGAGATTTATTCGAATTCATTGCAAAATTTCTACGAAGAATCAACATTAAATGTCAAGAAATGATTATATTCCTTAAGATATCGTGCGAGAAGAAAATAATAAATTTTAATAATAATAAATAATCTGAAATCGTTTTATCAATCCGATATTCTCTATATTTGTATATACAATTATTATAAATTATAACACATATTTAACTAATTAATTCTTCTCGCTATTTTGTGAATGTGAAATAACATGACGACCTGATGCCTATTATTATTAAATGATCGATACACTATACTTTTTCGTTATTTAAAACCCCTATCCGGCGATTCGTGATATATCACTCTGCGCTCTCAATCCGAAAAAGAGTAAACAAATCATATTTAAAACAAAAAAAATTTAAAAATCACACGAGAGATTTATTCGTTGCAAAAATTCTATGAGGAATCAATGGTATGTGTCAAGAACAAAAATTATTATGTTCCTTAAGATATCATGCGAGAAAAAATAATAAATTAATAGTAAATCTGAAATTGCTTTATTCAACCCGATAATCTCACTCTATATTTGTGTACAAGTGTTATAAGTTATAACACATATTTAATTAATTGTAAATTCTTTTCGCTATTTTGTTAACATGAAATGAAATGTTAATCTAATAGCTATTATTATTAAATAATCGATATACATCATGTTCGTTATTTAAACTTTAATTCGCCGAAATATATTACTCATCGCAATCAATTCGAAAATAGTGCACAAATCACATTTAGAAAGGCAAAAAATTAAAAGGTCGCGCGAGAGATTTATTCGATTTCGAGCGTAGTTGCAAAAATAATTCTCGTACGAGAGAAGAATTGGACCATCGAGAAGAATTGGATGTCGCGATGGACGATAATTCTAATCTAATAATTCCTAATCGATGCCATCGCATTGAATACCTTGACGCGTACAAAAATAAATCGCGCAAAGCACATACCTAGTTCGATAAACTACCGTCTCTTCAACAATTTACAAGTCGCTGATTGTACAAATTAAAAAATTTGTACGCTGGTGTCTGGTTGGTACCAAATAATTCTGTAATCAATGTACTATTAAAATGTATAATCGATGAATTTTTGGCTCGTCTTAAAATATTAGATATCGATACTTTTTTGACGCGGACCCTGTGCGACACATACTTATTTTATGTTTATCGTATTAAAAAATTTGTACGCTGGTGTCTGTTTGGTACAAAATGATTCTGTAATCAATGTACTATTAAAATGTATAATCGATGAATTTTTGGCTCGTCTTAAAATATTAGAAATCGATACTTTTTTGACGCGGACCCTGTGCGACGCATCCTTATTTTATGTTTATCGTATTAAAAAATTTGTACGCTGTTGTCTGCTTGGTACCAAAAGATTCTGTAATAAATGTACTATTAAAATGTATAATCGATGAATTTTTGGCTCGTCTTAAAATATTGGAAATCGATACTTTTTACCGCTGACCCTATGTGACGCAACATTATTTTAAGTATATCAAGTTAAAAAATTTGTACGCTGGTGTCTGTTTGGTACCAAATGATTCTGTAATCAATGTACTATTAAAATGTATAATCGATGAATTTTTGGCTCGTCTTAAAATATTAGATATCGATACTTTTTTGACGCGGACCCTGTGCGACGCATACTTATTTTATGTTTATCGTATTAAAAAATTTGTACGCTGTTGTCTGCTTGGTACCAAAAGATTCTGTAATAAATGTACTATTAAAATGTATAATCGATGAATTTTTGGCTCGTCTTAAAATATTGGAAATCGATACTTTTTACCGCTGACCCTATGTGACGCAACATTATTTTAAGTATATCAAGTTAAAAAATTTGTACGCTGGTGTCTGTTTGGTACCAAATGATTCTGTAATCAATGTACTATTAAAATGTATAATCGATGAATTTTTGGCTCGTCTTAAAATATTAGATATCGATACTTTTTTGACGCGGACCCTGTGCGACGCATACTTATTTTATGTTTATCGTATTAAAAAATTTGTACGCTGGTGTCTGTTTGGTACAAAATGATTCTGTAATCAATGTACTATTAAAATGTATAATCGATGAATTTTTGGCTCGTCTATAAATATTAGAAATCGATACTTTTTTACCGCTGATCCCATGCGACGCAATCTTATTTTATGTATATCAAGTTAAAAAATTTGTACGCTGCTGTCTGATTGGTACCAAAAGATTCTGTAATCAATGTACTATTAAAATGTATAATCGATGAATTTTTGGCTCGTCTTAAAATATTGGAAATCGATACTTTTTACCGCTGACCCTGTGCGACGCATACTTATTTTATGTTTATCGTATTAAAAAATTTGTGCGCTGGTGTCTGCATGATACCAAAAGATTCTGTAATCAATGTACTATTAAAATGTATAATCGATGAATTTTTGGCTCGTCTTAAAATGTTGGAAATCGATACTTTTTACCGCTGACCCTATGCGACGCAACATTATTTTAAGTATATCAAGTTAAAAAATTTGTACGCTGGTGTCTGTTTGGTACCAAATGATTCTGTAATAAATGTACTATTAAAATGTATAATCGATGAATTTTTGGCTCGTCTTAAAATATTGGAAATCGATACTTTTTACCGCTGACCCTATGTGACGCAACATTATTTTAAGTATATCAAGTTAAAAAATTTGTACGCTGGTGTCTGTTTGGTACCAAATGATTCTGTAATCAATGTACTATTAAAATGTATAATCGATGAATTTTTGGCTCGTCTTAAAATATTAGAAATCGATACTTTTTTACCGCTGACCCTATGCGACGCAACATTATTTTATGTATATCAAGTTAAAAAATTTGTACGCTGGTGTCTGTTTGGTACCAAAAGATTCTGTAATCAATGTACTATTAAAATGTATAATCGATGAATTTTTGGCTCGTCTTTAAATATTAGAAATCGATACTTTTTTGACGCGGACCCTGTGCGACGCATCCTTATTTTATGTTTATCGTATTAAAAAATTTGTACGCTGTTGTCTGCTTGGTACCAAAAGATTCTGTAATAAATGTACTATTAAAATGTATAATCGATGAATTTTTGGCTCGTCTTAAAATATTGGAAATCGATACTTTTTTGACGCGGACCCTGTGCGACGCATCCTTATTTTATGTTTATCGTATTAAAAAATTTGTACGCTGTTGTCTGCTTGGTACCAAAAGATTCTGTAATAAATGTACTATTAAAATGTATAATCGATGAATTTTTGGCTCGTCTTAAAATATTGGAAATCGATACTTTTTAACGCTGACCCTGTGCGACGCATTCTTATTTTATGTTTATCGTATTAAAAAATTTGTACGCTGTTGTCTGCTTGGTACCAAAAGATTCTGTAATCAATGTACTATTAAAATGTATAATCGATGAATTTTTGGCTCGTCTTAAAATATTAGAAATTGATACTTTTTTGACGCGGACCCTGTGCAACGCATCCTTATTTTATGTATAGCAAATGAAAAAGTTTGTACGCTGGTGTCTGTTTGGTACCAAAAGATTCTGTAATCAATGTACTATTAAAATGTATAATCGATGAATTTTTGGCTCGTCTTAAAATATTAGAAATCGATACTTTTTTGACGCGGACCCTGTGCGACGCATCCTTATTTTATGTTTATCGTATTAAAAAATTTGTACGCTGTTGTCTGCTTGGTACCAAAAGATTCTGTAATAAATGTACTATTAAAATGTATAATCGATGAATTTTTGGCTCGTCTTAAAATATTGGAAATCGATACTTTTTACCGCTGACCCTATGTGACGCAACATTATTTTAAGTATATCAAGTTAAAAAATTTGTACGCTGGTGTCTGTTTGGTACCAAATGATTCTGTAATCAATGTACTATTAAAATGTATAATCGATGAAATTTTGGCTCGTCTTAAAATATTAGAAATCGATACTTTTTTACCGCTGACCCTATGCGACGCAACATTATTTTATGTATATCAAGTTAAAAAATTTGTACGCTGGTGTCTGTTTGGTACCAAAAGATTCTGTAATCAATGTACTATTAAAATGTATAATCGATGAATTTTTGGCTCGTCTTAAAATATTAGATATCGATACTTTTTTGACGCGGACCCTGTGCGACGCATACTTATTTTATGTTTATCGTATTAAAAAATTTGTACGCTGGTGTCTGTTTGGTACAAAATGATTCTGTAATCAATGTACTATTAAAATGTATAATCGATGAATTTTTGGCTCGTCTTAAAATATTGGAAATCGATACTTTTTACCGCTGACCCTATGTGACGCAACATTATTTTAAGTATATCAAGTTAAAAAATTTGTACGCTGGTGTCTGTTTGGTACCAAATGATTCTGTAATCAATGTACTATTAAAATGTATAATCGATGAATTTTTGGCTCGTCTTAAAATATTAGATATCGATACTTTTTTGACGCGGACCCTGTGCGACGCATACTTATTTTATGTTTATCGTATTAAAAAATTTGTACGCTGGTGTCTGTTTGGTACAAAATGATTCTGTAATCAATGTACTATTAAAATGTATAATCGATGAATTTTTGGCTCGTCTATAAATATTAGAAATCGATACTTTTTTACCGCTGATCCCATGCGACGCAATCTTATTTTATGTATATCAAGTTAAAAAATTTGTACGCTGCTGTCTGATTGGTACCAAAAGATTCTGTAATCAATGTACTATTAAAATGTATAATCGATGAATTTTTGGCTCGTCTTAAAATATTGGAAATCGATACTTTTTACCGCTGACCCTGTGCGACGCATACTTATTTTATGTTTATCGTATTAAAAAATTTGTGCGCTGGTGTCTGCATGATACCAAAAGATTCTGTAATCAATGTACTATTAAAATGTATAATCGATGAATTTTTGGCTCGTCTTAAAATGTTGGAAATCGATACTTTTTACCGCTGACCCTATGCGACGCAACATTATTTTAAGTATATCAAGTTAAAAAATTTGTACGCTGGTGTCTGTTTGGTACCAAATGATTCTGTAATAAATGTACTATTAAAATGTATAATCGATGAATTTTTGGCTCGTCTTAAAATATTGGAAATCGATACTTTTTACCGCTGACCCTATGTGACGCAACATTATTTTAAGTATATCAAGTTAAAAAATTTGTACGCTGGTGTCTGTTTGGTACCAAATGATTCTGTAATCAATGTACTATTAAAATGTATAATCGATGAATTTTTGGCTCGTCTTAAAATATTAGAAATCGATACTTTTTTACCGCTGACCCTATGCGACGCAACATTATTTTATGTATATCAAGTTAAAAAATTTGTACGCTGGTGTCTGTTTGGTACCAAAAGATTCTGTAATCAATGTACTATTAAAATGTATAATCGATGAATTTTTGGCTCGTCTTTAAATATTAGAAATCGATACTTTTTTGACGCGGACCCTGTGCGACGCATCCTTATTTTATGTTTATCGTATTAAAAAATTTGTACGCTGTTGTCTGCTTGGTACCAAAAGATTCTGTAATAAATGTACTATTAAAATGTATAATCGATGAATTTTTGGCTCGTCTTAAAATATTGGAAATCGATACTTTTTTGACGCGGACCCTGTGCGACGCATCCTTATTTTATGTTTATCGTATTAAAAAATTTGTACGCTGTTGTCTGCTTGGTACCAAAAGATTCTGTAATAAATGTACTATTAAAATGTATAATCGATGAATTTTTGGCTCGTCTTAAAATATTGGAAATCGATACTTTTTAACGCTGACCCTGTGCGACGCATTCTTATTTTATGTTTATCGTATTAAAAAATTTGTACGCTGTTGTCTGCTTGGTACCAAAAGATTCTGTAATCAATGTACTATTAAAATGTATAATCGATGAATTTTTGGCTCGTCTTAAAATATTAGAAATTGATACTTTTTTGACGCGGACCCTGTGCAACGCATCCTTATTTTATGTATAGCAAATGAAAAAGTTTGTACGCTGGTGTCTGTTTGGTACCAAAAGATTCTGTAATCAATGTACTATTAAAATGTATAATCGATGAATTATTGGCTCGTCTTAAAATATTAGAAATCGATACTTTTTTGACGCGGACCCTGTGCGACGCATCCTTATTTTATGTTTATCGTATTAAAAAATTTGTACGCTGTTGTCTGCTTGGTACCAAAAGATTCTGTAATAAATGTACTATTAAAATGTATAATCGATGAATTTTTGGCTCGTCTTAAAATATTGGAAATCGATACTTTTTACCGCTGACCCTATGTGACGCAACATTATTTTAAGTATATCAAGTTAAAAAATTTGTACGCTGGTGTCTGTTTGGTACCAAATGATTCTGTAATCAATGTACTATTAAAATATATAATCGATGAAATTTTGGCTCGTCTTAAAATATTAGAAATCGATACTTTTTTACCGCTGACCCTATGCGACGCAACATTATTTTATGTATATCAAGTTAAAAAATTTGTACGCTGGTGTCTGTTTGGTACCAAAAGATTCTGTAATCAATGTACTATTAAAATGTATAATCGATGAATTTTTGGCTCGTCTTAAAATATTAGAAATCGATACTTTTTTGACGCGGACCCTGTGCGACGCATCCTTATTTTATGTTTATCGTATTAAAAAATTTGTACGCTGTTGTCTGCTTGGTACCAAAAGATTCTGTAATAAATGTACTATTAAAATGTATAATCGATGAATTTTTGGCTCGTCTTAAAATATTGGAAATCGATACTTTTTACCGCTGACCCTATGTGACGCAACATTATTTTAAGTATATCAAGTTAAAAAATTTGTACGCTGGTGTCTGTTTGGTACCAAATGATTCTGTAATCAATGTACTATTAAAATGTATAATCGATGAATTTTTGGCTCGTCTTAAAATATTAGATATCGATACTTTTTTGACGCGGACCCTGTGCGACGCATACTTATTTTATGTTTATCGTATTAAAAAATTTGTACGCTGTTGTCTGCTTGGTACCAAAAGATTCTGTAATAAATGTACTATTAAAATGTATAATCGATGAATTTTTGGCTCGTCTTAAAATATTGGAAATCGATACTTTTTACCGCTGACCCTATGTGACGCAACATTATTTTAAGTATATCAAGTTAAAAAATTTGTACGCTGGTGTCTGTTTGGTACCAAATGATTCTGTAATCAATGTACTATTAAAATGTATAATCGATGAATTTTTGGCTCGTCTTAAAATATTAGATATCGATACTTTTTTGACGCGGACCCTGTGCGACGCATACTTATTTTATGTTTATCGTATTAAAAAATTTGTACGCTGGTGTCTGTTTGGTACAAAATGATTCTGTAATCAATGTACTATTAAAATGTATAATCGATGAATTTTTGGCTCGTCTATAAATATTAGAAATCGATACTTTTTTACCGCTGATCCCATGCGACGCAATCTTATTTTATGTATATCAAGTTAAAAAATTTGTACGCTGCTGTCTGATTGGTACCAAAAGATTCTGTAATCAATGTACTATTAAAATGTATAATCGATGAATTTTTGGCTCGTCTTAAAATATTGGAAATCGATACTTTTTACCGCTGACCCTGTGCGACGCATACTTATTTTATGTTTATCGTATTAAAAAATTTGTGCGCTGGTGTCTGCATGATACCAAAAGATTCTGTAATCAATGTACTATTAAAATGTATAATCGATGAATTTTTGGCTCGTCTTAAAATGTTGGAAATCGATACTTTTTACCGCTGACCCTATGCGACGCAACATTATTTTAAGTATATCAAGTTAAAAAATTTGTACGCTGGTGTCTGTTTGGTACCAAATGATTCTGTAATAAATGTACTATTAAAATGTATAATCGATGAATTTTTGGCTCGTCTTAAAATATTGGAAATCGATACTTTTTACCGCTGACCCTATGTGACGCAACATTATTTTAAGTATATCAAGTTAAAAAATTTGTACGCTGGTGTCTGTTTGGTACCAAATGATTCTGTAATCAATGTACTATTAAAATGTATAATCGATGAATTTTTGGCTCGTCTTAAAATATTAGAAATCGATACTTTTTTACCGCTGACCCTATGCGACGCAACATTATTTTATGTATATCAAGTTAAAAAATTTGTACGCTGGTGTCTGTTTGGTACCAAAAGATTCTGTAATCAATGTACTATTAAAATGTATAATCGATGAATTTTTGGCTCGTCTTTAAATATTAGAAATCGATACTTTTTTGACGCGGACCCTGTGCGACGCATCCTTATTTTATGTTTATCGTATTAAAAAATTTGTACGCTGTTGTCTGCTTGGTACCAAAAGATTCTGTAATAAATGTACTATTAAAATGTATAATCGATGAATTTTTGGCTCGTCTTAAAATATTGGAAATCGATACTTTTTTGACGCGGACCCTGTGCGACGCATCCTTATTTTATGTTTATCGTATTAAAAAATTTGTACGCTGTTGTCTGCTTGGTACCAAAAGATTCTGTAATAAATGTACTATTAAAATGTATAATCGATGAATTTTTGGCTCGTCTTAAAATATTGGAAATCGATACTTTTTAACGCTGACCCTGTGCGACGCATTCTTATTTTATGTTTATCGTATTAAAAAATTTGTACGCTGTTGTCTGCTTGGTACCAAAAGATTCTGTAATCAATGTACTATTAAAATGTATAATCGATGAATTTTTGGCTCGTCTTAAAATATTAGAAATTGATACTTTTTTGACGCGGACCCTGTGCAACGCATCCTTATTTTATGTATAGCAAATGAAAAAGTTTGTACGCTGGTGTCTGTTTGGTACCAAAAGATTCTGTAATCAATGTACTATTAAAATGTATAATCGATGAATTTTTGGCTCGTCTTAAAATATTAGAAATCGATACTTTTTTGACGCGGACCCTGTGCGACGCATCCTTATTTTATGTTTATCGTATTAAAAAATTTGTACGCTGTTGTCTGCTTGGTACCAAAAGATTCTGTAATAAATGTACTATTAAAATGTATAATCGATGAATTTTTGGCTCGTCTTAAAATATTGGAAATCGATACTTTTTACCGCTGACCCTATGTGACGCAACATTATTTTAAGTATATCAAGTTAAAAAATTTGTACGCTGGTGTCTGTTTGGTACCAAATGATTCTGTAATCAATGTACTATTAAAATGTATAATCGATGAAATTTTGGCTCGTCTTAAAATATTAGAAATCGATACTTTTTTACCGCTGACCCTATGCGACGCAACATTATTTTATGTATATCAAGTTAAAAAATTTGTACGCTGGTGTCTGTTTGGTACCAAAAGATTCTGTAATCAATGTACTATTAAAATGTATAATCGATGAATTTTTGGCTCGTCTTAAAATATTAGATATCGATACTTTTTTGACGCGGACCCTGTGCGACGCATACTTATTTTATGTTTATCGTATTAAAAAATTTGTACGCTGGTGTCTGTTTGGTACAAAATGATTCTGTAATCAATGTACTATTAAAATGTATAATCGATGAATTTTTGGCTCGTCTTAAAATATTGGAAATCGATACTTTTTACCGCTGACCCTATGTGACGCAACATTATTTTAAGTATATCAAGTTAAAAAATTTGTACGCTGGTGTCTGTTTGGTACCAAATGATTCTGTAATCAATGTACTATTAAAATGTATAATCGATGAATTTTTGGCTCGTCTTAAAATATTAGATATCGATACTTTTTTGACGCGGACCCTGTGCGACGCATACTTATTTTATGTTTATCGTATTAAAAAATTTGTACGCTGGTGTCTGTTTGGTACAAAATGATTCTGTAATCAATGTACTATTAAAATGTATAATCGATGAATTTTTGGCTCGTCTATAAATATTAGAAATCGATACTTTTTTACCGCTGATCCCATGCGACGCAATCTTATTTTATGTATATCAAGTTAAAAAATTTGTACGCTGCTGTCTGATTGGTACCAAAAGATTCTGTAATCAATGTACTATTAAAATGTATAATCGATGAATTTTTGGCTCGTCTTAAAATATTGGAAATCGATACTTTTTACCGCTGACCCTGTGCGACGCATACTTATTTTATGTTTATCGTATTAAAAAATTTGTGCGCTGGTGTCTGCATGATACCAAAAGATTCTGTAATCAATGTACTATTAAAATGTATAATCGATGAATTTTTGGCTCGTCTTAAAATGTTGGAAATCGATACTTTTTACCGCTGACCCTATGCGACGCAACATTATTTTAAGTATATCAAGTTAAAAAATTTGTACGCTGGTGTCTGTTTGGTACCAAATGATTCTGTAATAAATGTACTATTAAAATGTATAATCGATGAATTTTTGGCTCGTCTTAAAATATTGGAAATCGATACTTTTTACCGCTGACCCTATGTGACGCAACATTATTTTAAGTATATCAAGTTAAAAAATTTGTACGCTGGTGTCTGTTTGGTACCAAATGATTCTGTAATCAATGTACTATTAAAATGTATAATCGATGAATTTTTGGCTCGTCTTAAAATATTAGAAATCGATACTTTTTTACCGCTGACCCTATGCGACGCAACATTATTTTATGTATATCAAGTTAAAAAATTTGTACGCTGGTGTCTGTTTGGTACCAAAAGATTCTGTAATCAATGTACTATTAAAATGTATAATCGATGAATTTTTGGCTCGTCTTTAAATATTAGAAATCGATACTTTTTTGACGCGGACCCTGTGCGACGCATCCTTATTTTATGTTTATCGTATTAAAAAATTTGTACGCTGTTGTCTGCTTGGTACCAAAAGATTCTGTAATAAATGTACTATTAAAATGTATAATCGATGAATTTTTGGCTCGTCTTAAAATATTGGAAATCGATACTTTTTTGACGCGGACCCTGTGCGACGCATCCTTATTTTATGTTTATCGTATTAAAAAATTTGTACGCTGTTGTCTGCTTGGTACCAAAAGATTCTGTAATAAATGTACTATTAAAATGTATAATCGATGAATTTTTGGCTCGTCTTAAAATATTGGAAATCGATACTTTTTAACGCTGACCCTGTGCGACGCATTCTTATTTTATGTTTATCGTATTAAAAAATTTGTACGCTGTTGTCTGCTTGGTACCAAAAGATTCTGTAATCAATGTACTATTAAAATGTATAATCGATGAATTTTTGGCTCGTCTTAAAATATTAGAAATTGATACTTTTTTGACGCGGACCCTGTGCAACGCATCCTTATTTTATGTATAGCAAATGAAAAAGTTTGTACGCTGGTGTCTGTTTGGTACCAAAAGATTCTGTAATCAATGTACTATTAAAATGTATAATCGATGAATTATTGGCTCGTCTTAAAATATTAGAAATCGATACTTTTTTGACGCGGACCCTGTGCGACGCATCCTTATTTTATGTTTATCGTATTAAAAAATTTGTACGCTGTTGTCTGCTTGGTACCAAAAGATTCTGTAATAAATGTACTATTAAAATGTATAATCGATGAATTTTTGGCTCGTCTTAAAATATTGGAAATCGATACTTTTTACCGCTGACCCTATGTGACGCAACATTATTTTAAGTATATCAAGTTAAAAAATTTGTACGCTGGTGTCTGTTTGGTACCAAATGATTCTGTAATCAATGTACTATTAAAATATATAATCGATGAAATTTTGGCTCGTCTTAAAATATTAGAAATCGATACTTTTTTACCGCTGACCCTATGCGACGCAACATTATTTTATGTATATCAAGTTAAAAAATTTGTACGCTGGTGTCTGTTTGGTACCAAAAGATTCTGTAATCAATGTACTATTAAAATGTATAATCGATGAATTTTTGGCTCGTCTTAAAATATTAGATATCGATACTTTTTTGACGCGGACCCTGTGCGACGCATACTTATTTTATGTTTATCGTATTAAAAAATTTGTACGCTGGTGTCTGTTTGGTACAAAATGATTCTGTAATCAATGTACTATTAAAATGTATAATCGATGAATTTTTGGCTCGTCTTAAAATATTAGAAATCGATACTTTTTTGACGCGGACCCTGTGCGACGCATCCTTATTTTATGTTTATCGTATTAAAAAATTTGTACGCTGTTGTCTGCTTGGTACCAAAAGATTCTGTAATAAATGTACTATTAAAATGTATAATCGATGAATTTTTGGCTCGTCTTAAAATATTGGAAATCGATACTTTTTACCGCTGACCCTATGTGACGCAACATTATTTTAAGTATACAAGTTAAAAAATTTGTACGCTGGTGTCTGTTTGGTACCAAATGATTCTGTAATCAATGTACTATTAAAATGTATAATCGATGAATTTTTGGCTCGTCTTAAAATATTAGAAATCGATACTTTTTTACCGCTGACCCTATGCGACGCAACATTATTTTATGTATATCAAGTTAAAAAATTTGTACGCTGGTGTCTGTTTGGTACCAAAAGATTCTGTAATCAATGTACTATTAAAATGTATAATCGATGAATTTTTGGCTCGTCTTTAAATATTAGAAATCGATACTTTTTTGACGCGGACCCTGTGCGACGCATCCTTATTTTATGTTTATCGTATTAAAAAATTTGTACGCTGTTGTCTGCTTGGTACCAAAAGATTCTGTAATAAATGTACTATTAAAATGTATAATCGATGAATTTTTGGCTCGTCTTAAAATATTGGAAATCGATACTTTTTTGACGCGGACCCTGTGCGACGCATCCTTATTTTATGTTTATCGTATTAAAAAATTTGTACGCTGTTGTCTGCTTGGTACCAAAAGATTCTGTAATAAATGTACTATTAAAATGTATAATCGATGAATTTTTGGCTCGTCTTAAAATATTGGAAATCGATACTTTTTAACGCTGACCCTGTGCGACGCATTCTTATTTTATGTTTATCGTATTAAAAAATTTGTACGCTGTTGTCTGCTTGGTACCAAAAGATTCTGTAATCAATGTACTATTAAAATGTATAATCGATGAATTTTTGGCTCGTCTTAAAATATTGGAAATCGATACTTTTTACCGCTGACCCTATGTGACGCAACATTATTTTAAGTATATCAAGTTAAAAAATTTGTACGCTGGTGTCTGTTTGGTACCAAATGATTCTGTAATCAATGTACTATTAAAATGTATAATCGATGAATTTTTGGCTCGTCTTAAAATATTAGATATTGATACTTTTTTGACGCGGACCCTGTGCGACGCATACTTATTTTATGTTTATCGTATTAAAAAATTTGTACGCTGTTGTCTGCTTGGTACCAAAAGATTCTGTAATCAATGTACTATTAAAATGTATAATCGATGAATTTTTGGCTCGTCTTAAAATGTTGGAAATCGATACTTTTTACCGCTGACCCTATGCGACGCAACATTATTTTAAGTATATCAAGTTAAAAAATTTGTACGCTGGTGTCTGTTTGGTACCAAATGATTCTGTAATAAATGTACTATTAAAATGTATAATCGATGAATTTTTGGCTCGTCTTAAAATATTGGAAATCGATACTTTTTACCGCTGACCCTATGTGACGCAACATTATTTTAAGTATATCAAGTTAAAAAATTTGTACGCTGGTGTCTGTTTGGTACCAAATGATTCTGTAATCAATGTACTATTAAAATGTATAATCGATGAATTTTTGGCTCGTCTTTAAATATTAGAAATCGATACTTTTTTGACGCGGACCCTGTGCGACGCATCCTTATTTTATGTTTATCGTATTAAAAAATTTGTACGCTGTTGTCTGCTTGGTACCAAAAGATTCTGTAATAAATGTACTATTAAAATGTATAATCGATGAATTTTTGGCTCGTCTTAAAATATTGGAAATCGATACTTTTTTGACGCGGACCCTGTGCGACGCATCCTTATTTTATGTTTATCGTATTAAAAAATTTGTACGCTGTTGTCTGCTTGGTACCAAAAGATTCTGTAATAAATGTACTATTAAAATGTATAATCGATGAATTTTTGGCTCGTCTTAAAATATTGGAAATCGATACTTTTTAACGCTGACCCTGTGCGACGCATTCTTATTTTATGTTTATCGTATTAAAAAATTTGTACGCTGTTGTCTGCTTGGTACCAAAAGATTCTGTAATCAATGTACTATTAAAATGTATAATCGATGAATTTTTGGCTCGTCTTAAAATATTAGAAATTGATACTTTTTTGACGCGGACCCTGTGCAACGCATCCTTATTTTATGTATAGCAAATGAAAAAGTTTGTACGCTGGTGTCTGTTTGGTACCAAAAGATTCTGTAATCAATGTACTATTAAAATGTATAATCGATGAATTTTTGGCTCGTCTTAAAATATTAGAAATCGATACTTTTTTGACGCGGACCCTGTGCGACGCATCCTTATTTTATGTTTATCGTATTAAAAAATTTGTACGCTGTTGTCTGCTTGGTACCAAAAGATTCTGTAATAAATGTACTATTAAAATGTATAATCGATGAATTTTTGGCTCGTCTTAAAATATTGGAAATCGATACTTTTTACCGCTGACCCTATGTGACGCAACATTATTTTAAGTATATCAAGTTAAAAAATTTGTACGCTGGTGTCTGTTTGGTACCAAATGATTCTGTAATCAATGTACTATTAAAATGTATAATCGATGAATTTTTGGCTCGTCTTAAAATATTAGAAATCGATACTTTTTTACCGCTGACCCTATGCGACGCAACATTATTTTATGTATATCAAGTTAAAAAATTTGTACGCTGGTGTCTGTTTGGTACCAAAAGATTCTGTAATCAATGTACTATTAAAATGTATAATCGATGAATTTTTGGCTCGTCTTAAAATATTAGATATCGATACTTTTTTGACGCGGACCCTGTGCGACGCATACTTATTTTATGTTTATCGTATTAAAAAATTTGTACGCTGGTGTCTGTTTGGTACAAAATGATTCTGTAATCAATGTACTATTAAAATGTATAATCGATGAATTTTTGGCTCGTCTTAAAATATTAGAAATCGATACTTTTTTGACGCGGACCCTGTGCGACGCATCCTTATTTTATGTTTATCGTATTAAAAAATTTGTACGCTGTTGTCTGCTTGGTACCAAAAGATTCTGTAATAAATGTACTATTAAAATGTATAATCGATGAATTTTTGGCTCGTCTTAAAATATTAGAAATCGATACTTTTTTACCGCTGACCCTATGCGACGCAACATTATTTTATGTATATCAAGTTAAAAAATTTGTACGCTGGTGTCTGTTTGGTACCAAAAGATTCTGTAATCAATGTACTATTAAAATGTATAATCGATGAATTTTTGGCTCATCTTTAAATATTAGAAATCGATACTTTTTTGACGCGGACCCTGTGCGACGCATCCTTATTTTATGTTTATCGTATTAAAAAATTTGTACGCTGTTGTCTGCTTGGTACCAAAAGATTCTGTAATAAATGTACTATTAAAATGTATAATCGATGAATTTTTGGCTCGTCTTAAAATATTGGAAATCGATACTTTTTTGACGCGGACCCTGTGCGACGCATCCTTATTTTATGTTTATCGTATTAAAAAATTTGTACGCTGTTGTCTGCTTGGTACCAAAAGATTCTGTAATAAATGTACTATTAAAATGTATAATCGATGAATTTTTGGCTCGTCTTAAAATATTGGAAATCGATACTTTTTTGACGCGGACCCTGTGCGACGCATCCTTATTTTATGTTTATCGTATTAAAAAATTTGTACGCTGTTGTCTGCTTGGTACCAAAAGATTCTGTAATAAATGTACTATTAAAATGTATAATCGATGAATTTTTGGCTCGTCTTAAAATATTGGAAATCGATACTTTTTAACGCTGACCCTGTGCGACGCATTCTTATTTTATGTTTATCGTATTAAAAAATTTGTACGCTGTTGTCTGCTTGGTACCAAAAGATTCTGTAATCAATGTACTATTAAAATGTATAATCGATGAATTTTTGGCTCGTCTTAAAATATTAGAAATTGATACTTTTTTGACGCGGACCCTGTGCAACGCATCCTTATTTTATGTATAGCAAATGAAAAAGTTTGTACGCTGGTGTCTGTTTGGTACCAAAAGATTCTGTAATCAATGTACTATTAAAATGTATAATCGATGAATTTTTGGCTCGTCTTAAAATATTAGAAATCGATACTTTTTTGACGCGGACCCTGTGCGACGCATCCTTATTTTATGTTTATCGTATTAAAAAATTTGTACGCTGTTGTCTGCTTGGTACCAAAAGATTCTGTAATAAATGTACTATTAAAATGTATAATCGATGAATTTTTGGCTCGTCTTAAAATATTGGAAATCGATACTTTTTACCGCTGACCCTATGTGACGCAACATTATTTTAAGTATATCAAGTTAAAAAATTTGTACGCTGGTGTCTGTTTGGTACCAAATGATTCTGTAATCAATGTACTATTAAAATGTATAATCGATGAATTTTTGGCTCGTCTTAAAATATTAGAAATCGATACTTTTTTACCGCTGACCCTATGCGACGCAACATTATTTTATGTATATCAAGTTAAAAAATTTGTACGCTGGTGTCTGTTTGGTACCAAAAGATTCTGTAATCAATGTACTATTAAAATGTATAATCGATGAATTTTTGGCTCGTCTTAAAATATTAGAAATCGATACTTTTTTACCGCTGACCCTATGCGACGCAACATTATTTTATGTATATCAAGTTAAAAAATTTGTACGCTGATGTCTGTTTGGTACCAAAAGATTCTGTAATCAATGTACTATTAAAATGTATAATCGATGAATTTTTGGCTCGTCTTTAAATATTAGAAATCGATACTTTTTTGACGCGGACCCTGTGCGACGCATCCTTATTTTATGTTTATCGTATTAAAAAATTTGTACGCTGTTGTCTGCTTGGTACCAAAAGATTCTGTAATAAATGTACTATTAAAATGTATAATCGATGAATTTTTGGCTCGTCTTAAAATATTGGAAATCGATACTTTTTTGACGCGGACCCTGTGCAACGCATCCTTATTTTATGTATAGCAAATGAAAAAGTTTGTACGCTGGTGTCTGTTTGGTACCAAAAGATTCTGTAATCAATGTACTATTAAAATGTATAATCGATGAATTTTTGGCTCGTCTTAAAATATTAGAAATCGATACTTTTTTGACGCGGACCCTGTGCGACGCATACTTATTTTATGTTTATCGTATTAAAAAATTTGTACGCTGGTGTCTGTTTGGTACCAAATGATTCTGTAATCAAAGTACTATTAAATGTATAATCTATGAATTTTTGGCTTGTCTTTAAATATTAGAAATCGATACTTTTTTACCGCTGATCCCATGCGACGCATCCTTAATTTATGTATAGCAAATGAAAAAGTTTGTACGCTGTTGTCTGCTTGGTACCAAATGATTCTGTAATAAATGTACTATTAAAATGTATAATCGATGAATTTTTGGCTCGTCTTAAAATATTAGAAATCGATACTTTTTTACCGCTGACCCTATGCGACGCAACATTATTTTATGTATATCAAGTTAAAAAATTTGTACGCTGGTGTCTGTTTGGTACCAAAAGATTCTGTAATCAATGTACTATTAAAATGTATAATCGATGAATTTTTGGCTCGTCTTAAAATATTAGAAATCGATACTTTTTTGACGCGGACCCTGTGCGACGCATCCTTATTTTATGTTTATCGTATTAAAAAATTTGTACGCTGTTTTCTGCTTGGTACCAAAAGATTCTGTAATCAATGTACTATTAAAATGTATACTCGATGAATTTTTGGCTCGTCTTAAAATATTAGAAATCGATACTTTTTTGACGCGGACCCTGTGCGACGCATACTTATTTTATGTTTATCGTATTAAAAAATTTGTACGCTGGTGTCTGTTTGGTACAAAATGATTCTGTAATCAATGTACTATTAAAATGTATAATCGATGAATTTTTGGCTCGTCTTAAAATATTAGAAATCGATACTTTTTTGACGCGGACCCTGTGCGACGCATCCTTATTTTATGTTTATCGTATTAAAAAATTTGTACGCTGTTGTCTGCTTGGTACCAAAAGATTCTGTAATAAATGTACTATTAAAATGTATAATCGATGAATTTTTGGCTCGTCTTAAAATATTGGAAATCGATACTTTTTACCGCTGACCCTATGTGACGCAACATTATTTTAAGTATATCAAGTTAAAAAATTTGTACGCTGGTGTCTGTTTGGTACCAAATGATTCTGTAATCAATGTACTATTAAAATGTATAATCGATGAATTTTTGGCTCGTCTTAAAATATTAGAAATCGATACTTTTTTACCGCTGACCCTATGCGACGCAACATTATTTTATGTATATCAAGTTAAAAAATTTGTACGCTGGTGTCTGTTTGGTACCAAAAGATTCTGTAATCAATGTACTATTAAAATGTATAATCGATGAATTTTTGGCTCGTCTTTAAATATTAGAAATCGATACTTTTTTGACGCGGACCCTGTGCGACGCATCCTTATTTTATGTTTATCGTATTAAAAAATTTGTACGCTGTTGTCTGCTTGGTACCAAAAGATTCTGTAATAAATGTACTATTAAAATGTATAATCGATGAATTTTTGGCTCGTCTTAAAATATTGGAAATCGATACTTTTTTGACGCGGACCCTGTGCGACGCATCCTTATTTTATGTTTATCGTATTAAAAAATTTGTACGCTGTTGTCTGCTTGGTACCAAAAGATTCTGTAATAAATGTACTATTAAAATGTATAATCGATGAATTTTTGGCTCGTCTTAAAATATTGGAAATCGATACTTTTTTGACGCGGACCCTGTGCGACGCATCCTTATTTTATGTTTATCGTATTAAAAAATTTGTACGCTGTTGTCTGCTTGGTACCAAAAGATTCTGTAATAAATGTACTATTAAAATGTATAATCGATGAATTTTTGGCTCGTCTTAAAATATTGGAAATCGATACTTTTTAACGCTGACCCTGTGCGACGCATTCTTATTTTATGTTTATCGTATTAAAAAATTTGTACGCTGTTGTCTGCTTGGTACCAAAAGATTCTGTAATCAATGTACTATTAAAATGTATAATCGATGAATTTTTGGCTCGTCTTAAAATATTAGAAATTGATACTTTTTTGACGCGGACCCTGTGCAACGCATCCTTATTTTATGTATAGCAAATGAAAAAGTTTGTACGCTGGTGTCTGTTTGGTACCAAAAGATTCTGTAATCAATGTACTATTAAAATGTATAATCGATGAATTTTTGGCTCGTCTTAAAATATTAGAAATCGATACTTTTTTGACGCGGACCCTGTGCGACGCATCCTTATTTTATGTTTATCGTATTAAAAAATTTGTACGCTGTTGTCTGCTTGGTACCAAAAGATTCTGTAATAAATGTACTATTAAAATATATAATCGATGAATTTTTGGCTCGTCTTAAAATATTGGAAATCGATACTTTTTACCGCTGACCCTATGTGACGCAACATTATTTTAAGTATATCAAGTTAAAAAATTTGTACGCTGGTGTCTGTTTGGTACCAAATGATTCTGTAATCAATGTACTATTAAAATGTATAATCGATGAATTTTTGGCTCGTCTTAAAATATTAGAAATCGATACTTTTTTACCGCTGACCCTATGCGACGCAACATTATTTTATGTATATCAAGTTAAAAAATTTGTACGCTGGTGTCTGTTTGGTACCAAAAGATACTGTAATCAATGTACTATTAAAATGTATAATCGATGAATTTTTGGCTCGTCTTAAAATATTAGAAATCGATACTTTTTTACCGCTGACCCTATGCGACGCAACATTATTTTATGTATATCAAGTTAAAAAATTTGTACGCTGATGTCTGTTTGGTACCAAAAGATTCTGTAATCAATGTACTATTAAAATGTATAATCGATGAATTTTTGGCTCGTCTTTAAATATTAGAAATCGATACTTTTTTGACGCGGACCCTGTGCGACGCATCCTTATTTTATGTTTATCGTATTAAAAAATTTGTACGCTGTTGTCTGCTTGGTACCAAAAGATTCTGTAATAAATGTACTATTAAAATGTATAATCGATGAATTTTTGGCTCGTCTTAAAATATTGGAAATCGATACTTTTTTGACGCGGACCCTGTGCAACGCATCCTTATTTTATGTATAGCAAATGAAAAAGTTTGTACGCTGGTGTCTGTTTGGTACCAAAAGATTCTGTAATCAATGTACTATTAAAATGTATAATCGATGAATTTTTGGCTCGTCTTAAAATATTAGAAATCGATACTTTTTTGACGCGGACCCTGTGCGACGCATACTTATTTTATGTTTATCGTATTAAAAAATTTGTACGCTGGTGTCTGTTTGGTACCAAATGATTCTGTAATCAAAGTACTATTAAAATGTATAATCGATGAATTTTTGGCTTGTCTTTAAATATTAAAAATCGATACTTTTTTACCGCTGATCCCATGCGACGCATCCTTAATTTATGTATAGCAAATGAAAAAGTTTGTACGCTGTTGTCTGCTTGGTACCAAATGATTCTGTAATAAATGTACTATTAAAATGTATAATCGATGAATTTTTGGCTCGTCTTAAAATATTAGAAATCGATACTTTTTTACCGCTGACCCTATGCAACGCAACATTATTTTATGTATATCAAGTTAAAAAATTTGTACGCTGGTGTCTGTTTGGTACCAAAAGATTCTGTAATCAATGTATTATTAAAATGTATAATCGATGAATTTTTGGCTCGTCTTAAAATATTAGAAATCGATACTTTTTTACCGCTGACCCTATGCGACGCAACATTATTTTATGTATATCAAGTTAAAAAATTTGTACGCTGGTATCTGTTTGGTACCAAAAGATTCTGTAATCAATGTACTATTAAAATGTATAATCGATGAATTTTTGGCTCGTCTTAAAATATTAGAAATCGATACTTTTTTGACGCGGACCCTGTGCGACGCATCCTTATTTTATGTTTATCGTATTAAAAAATTTGTACGCTGGTGTCTGCATGGTACCAAAAGATTCTGTAATCAATGTACTATTAAAATGTATAATCGATGAATTTTTGGCTCGTCTTAACATATTAGAAATCGATACTTTTTTACCGCTGATCCCATGCGACGCAATCTTATTTTATGTATATCAAGTTAAAAAATTTGTACGCTGTTGTCTGGTTGGTACCAAAATATTCTGTAATCAATGTACTATTAAAATGTATAATCGATGAATTTTTGGCTCGTCTCAAAATATTGGAAATAGATACTTTTTACCGCTGACCCTGTGCGACGCATATTTATTTTATGTTTATCGTATTAAAAAATTTGTACGCTGGTGTCTGCATGGTACCAAAAGATTCTGTAATCAATGTACTATTAAAATGTATAATCGATGAATTTTTGGCTCGTCTTAAAATATTGGAAATCGATACTTTTTAACGCTGACCCTGTGCGACGCATTCTTATTTTATGTTTATCGTATTAAAAAATTTGTACGCTGTTGTCTGCTTGATACCAAAAGATTCTGTAATCAATGTACTATTAAAATGTATAATCGATGAATTTTTGGCTCGTCTTAAAATATTGGAAATCGATACTTTTTACCGCTGACCCTATGTGACGCAACATTATTTTAAGTATATCAAGTTAAAAAATTTGTACGCTGGTGTCTGTTTGGTACCAAATGATTCTGTAATCAATGTACTATTAAAATGTATAATCGATGAATTTTTGGCTCGTCTTAAAATATTAGATATCGATACTTTTTTGACGCGGACCCTGTGCGACGCATACTTATTTTATGTTTATCGTATTAAAAAATTTGTACGCTGTTGTCTGCTTGGTACCAAAAGATTCTGTAATCAATGTACTATTAAAATGTATAATCGATGAATTTTTGGCTCGTCTTAAAATGTTGGAAATCGATACTTTTTACCGCTGACCCTATGCGACGCAACATTATTTTAAGTATATCAAGTTAAAAAATTTGTACGCTGGTGTCTGTTTGGTACCAAATGATTCTGTAATAAATGTACTATTAAAATGTATAATCGATGAATTTTTGGCTCGTCTTAAAATATTGGAAATCGATACTTTTTACCGCTGACCCTATGTGACGCAACATTATTTTAAGTATATCAAGTTAAAAAATTTGTACGCTGGTGTCTGTTTGGTACCAAATGATTCTGTAATCAATGTACTATTAAAATGTATAATCGATGAATTTTTGGCTCGTCTTTAAATATTAGAAATCGATACTTTTTTGACGCGGACCCTGTGCGACGCATCCTTATTTTATGTTTATCGTATTAAAAAATTTGTACGCTGTTGTCTGCTTGGTACCAAAAGATTCTGTAATAAATGTACTATTAAAATGTATAATCGATGAATTTTTGGCTCGTCTTAAAATATTGGAAATCGATACTTTTTTGACGCGGACCCTGTGCGACGCATCCTTATTTTATGTTTATCGTATTAAAAAATTTGTACGCTGTTGTCTGCTTGGTACCAAAAGATTCTGTAATAAATGTACTATTAAAATGTATAATCGATGAATTTTTGGCTCGTCTTAAAATATTGGAAATCGATACTTTTTAACGCTGACCCTGTGCGACGCATTCTTATTTTATGTTTATCGTATTAAAAAATTTGTACGCTGTTGTCTGCTTGGTACCAAAAGATTCTGTAATCAATGTACTATTAAAATGTATAATCGATGAATTTTTGGCTCGTCTTAAAATATTAGAAATTGATACTTTTTTGACGCGGACCCTGTGCAACGCATCCTTATTTTATGTATAGCAAATGAAAAAGTTTGTACGCTGGTGTCTGTTTGGTACCAAAAGATTCTGTAATCAATGTACTATTAAAATGTATAATCGATGAATTTTTGGCTCGTCTTAAAATATTAGAAATCGATACTTTTTTGACGCGGACCCTGTGCGACGCATCCTTATTTTATGTTTATCGTATTAAAAAATTTGTACGCTGTTGTCTGCTTGGTACCAAAAGATTCTGTAATAAATGTACTATTAAAATGTATAATCGATGAATTTTTGGCTCGTCTTAAAATATTGGAAATCGATACTTTTTACCGCTGACCCTATGTGACGCAACATTATTTTAAGTATATCAAGTTAAAAAATTTGTACGCTGGTGTCTGTTTGGTACCAAATGATTCTGTAATCAATGTACTATTAAAATGTATAATCGATGAATTTTTGGCTCGTCTTAAAATATTAGAAATCGATACTTTTTTACCGCTGACCCTATGCGACGCAACATTATTTTATGTATATCAAGTTAAAAAATTTGTACGCTGGTGTCTGTTTGGTACCAAAAGATTCTGTAATCAATGTACTATTAAAATGTATAATCGATGAATTTTTGGCTCGTCTTAAAATATTAGATATCGATACTTTTTTGACGCGGACCCTGTGCGACGCATACTTATTTTATGTTTATCGTATTAAAAAATTTGTACGCTGGTGTCTGTTTGGTACAAAATGATTCTGTAATCAATGTACTATTAAAATGTATAATCGATGAATTTTTGGCTCGTCTTAAAATATTAGAAATCGATACTTTTTTGACGCGGACCCTGTGCGACGCATCCTTATTTTATGTTTATCGTATTAAAAAATTTGTACGCTGTTGTCTGCTTGGTACCAAAAGATTCTGTAATAAATGTACTATTAAAATGTATAATCGATGAATTTTTGGCTCGTCTTAAAATATTAGAAATCGATACTTTTTTACCGCTGACCCTATGCGACGCAACATTATTTTATGTATATCAAGTTAAAAAATTTGTACGCTGGTGTCTGTTTGGTACCAAAAGATTCTGTAATCAATGTACTATTAAAATGTATAATCGATGAATTTTTGGCTCATCTTTAAATATTAGAAATCGATACTTTTTTGACGCGGACCCTGTGCGACGCATCCTTATTTTATGTTTATCGTATTAAAAAATTTGTACGCTGTTGTCTGCTTGGTACCAAAAGATTCTGTAATAAATGTACTATTAAAATGTATAATCGATGAATTTTTGGCTCGTCTTAAAATATTGGAAATCGATACTTTTTTGACGCGGACCCTGTGCGACGCATCCTTATTTTATGTTTATCGTATTAAAAAATTTGTACGCTGTTGTCTGCTTGGTACCAAAAGATTCTGTAATAAATGTACTATTAAAATGTATAATCGATGAATTTTTGGCTCGTCTTAAAATATTGGAAATCGATACTTTTTTGACGCGGACCCTGTGCGACGCATCCTTATTTTATGTTTATCGTATTAAAAAATTTGTACGCTGTTGTCTGCTTGGTACCAAAAGATTCTGTAATAAATGTACTATTAAAATGTATAATCGATGAATTTTTGGCTCGTCTTAAAATATTGGAAATCGATACTTTTTAACGCTGACCCTGTGCGACGCATTCTTATTTTATGTTTATCGTATTAAAAAATTTGTACGCTGTTGTCTGCTTGGTACCAAAAGATTCTGTAATCAATGTACTATTAAAATGTATAATCGATGAATTTTTGGCTCGTCTTAAAATATTAGAAATTGATACTTTTTTGACGCGGACCCTGTGCAACGCATCCTTATTTTATGTATAGCAAATGAAAAAGTTTGTACGCTGGTGTCTGTTTGGTACCAAAAGATTCTGTAATCAATGTACTATTAAAATGTATAATCGATGAATTTTTGGCTCGTCTTAAAATATTAGAAATCGATACTTTTTTGACGCGGACCCTGTGCGACGCATCCTTATTTTATGTTTATCGTATTAAAAAATTTGTACGCTGTTGTCTGCTTGGTACCAAAAGATTCTGTAATAAATGTACTATTAAAATGTATAATCGATGAATTTTTGGCTCGTCTTAAAATATTGGAAATCGATACTTTTTACCGCTGACCCTATGTGACGCAACATTATTTTAAGTATATCAAGTTAAAAAATTTGTACGCTGGTGTCTGTTTGGTACCAAATGATTCTGTAATCAATGTACTATTAAAATGTATAATCGATGAATTTTTGGCTCGTCTTAAAATATTAGAAATCGATACTTTTTTACCGCTGACCCTATGCGACGCAACATTATTTTATGTATATCAAGTTAAAAAATTTGTACGCTGGTGTCTGTTTGGTACCAAAAGATTCTGTAATCAATGTACTATTAAAATGTATAATCGATGAATTTTTGGCTCGTCTTAAAATATTAGAAATCGATACTTTTTTACCGCTGACCCTATGCGACGCAACATTATTTTATGTATATCAAGTTAAAAAATTTGTACGCTGATGTCTGTTTGGTACCAAAAGATTCTGTAATCAATGTACTATTAAAATGTATAATCGATGAATTTTTGGCTCGTCTTTAAATATTAGAAATCGATACTTTTTTGACGCGGACCCTGTGCGACGCATCCTTATTTTATGTTTATCGTATTAAAAAATTTGTACGCTGTTGTCTGCTTGGTACCAAAAGATTCTGTAATAAATGTACTATTAAAATGTATAATCGATGAATTTTTGGCTCGTCTTAAAATATTAGAAATCGATACTTTTTTGACGCGGACCCTGTGCAACGCATCCTTATTTTATGTATAGCAAATGAAAAAGTTTGTACGCTGGTGTCTGTTTGGTACCAAAAGATTCTGTAATCAATGTACTATTAAAATGTATAATCGATGAATTTTTGGCTCGTCTTAAAATATTAGAAATCGATACTTTTTTGACGCGGACCCTGTGCGACGCATACTTATTTTATGTTTATCGTATTAAAAAATTTGTACGCTGGTGTCTGTTTGGTACCAAATGATTCTGTAATCAAAGTACTATTAAATGTATAATCTATGAATTTTTGGCTTGTCTTTAAATATTAGAAATCGATACTTTTTTACCGCTGATCCCATGCGACGCATCCTTAATTTATGTATAGCAAATGAAAAAGTTTGTACGCTGTTGTCTGCTTGGTACCAAATGATTCTGTAATAAATGTACTATTAAAATGTATAATCGATGAATTTTTGGCTCGTCTTAAAATATTAGAAATCGATACTTTTTTACCGCTGACCCTATGCGACGCAACATTATTTTATGTATATCAAGTTAAAAAATTTGTACGCTGGTGTCTGTTTGGTACCAAAAGATTCTGTAATCAATGTATTATTAAAATGTATAATCGATGAATTTTTGGCTCGTCTTAAAATATTAGAAATCGATACTTTTTTACCGCTGACCCTATGCGACGCAACATTATTTTATGTATATCAAGTTAAAAAATTTGTACGCTGGTGTCTGTTTGGTACCAAAAGATTCTGTAATCAATGTACTATTAAAATGTATAATCGATGAATTTTTGGCTCGTCTTAAAATATTAGAAATCGATACTTTTTTGACGCGGACCCTGTGCGACGCATCCTTATTTTATGTTTATCGTATTAAAAAATTTGTACGCTGGTGTCTGCATGGTACCAAAAGATTCTGTAATCAATGT